>NC_092421.1:90549461-90849461 GCF_040894005.1 Engystomops pustulosus
ATATCCCTGTACATAGGGGGCAGTATTATAGTAGTTATATTCTTGTACATAGGGGGCAGTATTATAGTAGTTATATTCCTGTACATAGGGGGCAGTATTATAGTAGTTATATTCCTGTACATAGGGGGCAGTATTATAGTAGTTATATTCCTGTACATAGGGGGCAGTATTATAGTAGTTATATTCTTGTACATAGGGGGCAGTATTATAGTAGTTATATTCCCTGTACATAGGGGGCAGTATTATAGTAGTTATATTCCTGTACATAGGGGCAGTATTATAGTAGTTATATTCTTGTACATAGGGGGCAGTATTATAGTAGTTATATTCTTGTACATAGGGGGCAGTATTATAGTAGTTATATCCCTGTACATAGGGGGCAGTATTATAGTAGTTATATTCCTGTACATAGGGGGCAGTATTATTGTAGTTATATTCTTGTACATAGGGGGCAGTATTATAGTAGTTATATCCTTGTACATAGGGGGCAGTATTATAGTAGTTATATTCTTGTACATAGGGGGCAGTATTATAGTAGTTATATCCTGTACATAGAGGCAGTATTATAGTAGTTATATTCCTGTACATAGGGGGCAGTATTATAGTAGTTATATTCTTGTACATAGGGGGCAGTATTATAGTAGTTATATTCCTGTACATAGGGAGCAGTATTATAGTAGTTATATTCCTGTACATAGGGGGCAGTATTATAGTAGTTATATTCCTGTACATAGAGGGGCAGTATTATAGTAGTTATATTCTTGTACATAGGGGGCAGTATTATAGTAGTTATATTCTTGTACATAGGGGGCAGTATTATAGTAGTTATATTCTTGTACATAGGGGGCAGTATTATAGTAGTTATATTCCTGTACATAGGAGGCAGTATTATAGTAGTTATATTCCTGTACATAGGGGGCAGTATTATAGTAGTTATATTCTTGTACATAGGGGGCAGTATTATAGTAGTTATATTCTTGTACATAGGGGGCAGTATTATAGTAGTTATATTCCTGTACATAGGGGGCAGTATTATAGTAGTTATATTCCTGTACATAGGGGGCAGTATTATAGTAGTTATATCCCTGTACATAGGGGGCAGTATTATAGTAGTTATATTCCTGTACATAGGGGGCAGTATTATAGTAGTTATATTCTTGTACATAGGGGCAGTATTATAGTAGTTATATTCTTGTACATAGGGGGCAGTATTATAGTAGTTATATTCCTGTACATAGGGGGCAGTATTATAGTAGTTATATTCCTGTACATAGGGGCAGTATTATAGTAGTTATATTCCTGTACATAGGGGGCAGTATTATAGTAGTTATATTCTTGTACATAGGGGGCAGTATTATAGTAGTTATATTCCTGTACATAGGGGGCAGTATTATAGTAGTTATATTCCTGTACATAGGGGGCAGTATTATAGTAGTTATATTCCTGTACATAGGGGGCAGTATTATAGTAGTTATATTCCTGTACATAGGGGGCAGTATTATTGTAGTTATATTCTTGTACATAGGGGGCAGTATTATAGTAGTTATATCCTTGTACATAGAGGGCAGTATTATAGTAGTTATATTCCTGTACATAGGAGGCAGTATTATAGTAGTTATATTCTTGTACATAGGGGGCAGTATTATAGTAGTTATATCCTTGTACATAGAGGCAGTATTATAGTAGTTATATTCCTGTACATAGGGGGCAGTATTATAGTAGTTATATTCCTGTACATAAGGGGCAGTATTATAGTAGTTATATTCCTGTACATAGGGGGCAGTATTATAGTAGTTATATTCCTGTACATAGGGGGCAGTATTATAGTAGTTATATTCCTGTACATCGGGGGCAGTATTATAGTAGTTATATCCCTGTACATAGGGGGCAGTATTATAGTAGTTATATTCTTGTACATAGGGGGCAGTATTATAGTAGTTATATTCCTGTACATAGGGGGCAGTATTATAGTAGTTATATTCCTGTACATAGGGGGCAGTATTATAGTAGTTATATTCCTGTACATAGGGGGCAGTATTATAGTAGTTATATTCTTGTACATAGGGGGCAGTATTATAGTAGTTATATCCCTGTACATAGGGGGCAGTATTATAGTAGTTATATTCCTGTACATAGGGGCAGTTTTATAGTAGTTATATTCTTGTACATAGGGGGCAGTATTATAGTAGTTATATTCTTGTACATAGGGGGCAGTATTATAGTAGTTATATCCCTGTACATAGGGGGCAGTATTATAGTAGTTATATTCCTGTACATAGGGGGCAGTATTATTGTAGTTATATTCTTGTACATAGGGGGCAGTATTATAGTAGTTATATCCTTGTACATAGGAGGCAGTATTATAGTAGTTATATTCTTGTACATAGGGGGCAGTATTATAGTAGTTATATCCTTGTACATAGAGGCAGTATTATAGTAGTTATATTCCTGTACATAGGGGGCAGTATTATAGTAGTTATATTCCTGTACATAGGGGGCGGTATTATAGTAGTTATATTCTTATACATAGGGGGCAGTATTATAGTAGTTATATTCTTGTACATAGGGGGCAGTATTATAGTAGTTATATTCTTGTACATAGGGGGCAGTATTATAGTAGTTATATTCCTGTACATAGGGGGCAGTATTATAGTAGTTATATTCCTGTACATAGGGGGCAGTATTATAGTAGTTATATTCCTGTACATAGGGGGCAGTATTATAGTAGTTATATTCTTGTACATAGGGGGCAGTATTATAGTAGTTATATTCTTGTACATAGGGGGCAGTATTATAGTAGTTATATTCCTGTACATAGGGGGCAGTATTATAGTAGTTATAATCCTGTACATAGGGGGCAGTATTATAGTAGTTATATTCCTGTACATAGGGGGCAGTATTATAGTAGTTATATTCCTGTACATAGGGGGCAGTATTATAGTAGTTAAATCCCTGTACATAGGGGGCAGTATTATAGTAGTTATATTCTTGTACATAGGGGGCAGTATTATAGTAGTTATATTCTTGTACATAGGGGGCAGTATTATAGTAGTTATATTCTTGTACACAGGGGGCAGTATTATAGTAGTTATATTCCTGTACATAGGGGGCAGTATTATAGTAGTTATATTCCTGTACATAGGGGGCAGTATTATAGTAGTTATATTCTTGTACATAGGGGGCAGTATTATAGTAGTTATATTCCTGTACATAGGGGGCAGTATTATAGTAGTTATATTCCTGTACATAGGGAGCAGTATTATAGTAGTTATATTCCTGTACATAGGGTGCAGAATTATAGAGTTATATTCTTGTACATAGGAGGCAGTATTATAGTAGTTATATTCCTGTACATAGGGGGCAGTATTATAGTAGTTATATTCTTGTACATAGGGGGCAGTATTATAGTAGTTATATTCTTGTACATAGGGGGCAGTATTATAGTAGTTATATTCTTGTACATAGGGGGCAGTATTATAGTAGTTATATTCTTGTACATAGGGGGCAGTATTATAGTAGTTATATTATTGTACATAGGGGGCAGTGTTATAGTAGTTATATTCCTATACATAGGGGGCAGTATTATAGTAGTTATATTCTTGTACATAGGGGGCAGTATTATAGTAGTTATATTCCTGTACATAGGGGGCAGTATTATAGTAGTTATATTCTTGTACATAGGGAGCAGTATTATAGTAGTTATATTCTTGTACATAGGGGGCAGTATTATAGTAGTTATATTCCTGTACATAGGGGGAGTATTATAGTAGTTATATTCCTGTACATAGGGGGCAGTATTATAGCAGTTATATTCCTGTACATAGGGGGCAGTATTATAGTAGTTATATTCCTGTACATAGGGGGCAGTATTATAGTAGTTATATTCCTGTACATAGGGGGCAGTATTATAGTAGTTATATCCCTGTACATAGAAGGCAGTATTATAGTAGTTATATTCCTGTACATAGGGGGCAGTATTATAGTAGTTATATTCTTGTACATAGGGGGCAGTATTATATTAGTTATATTCCTGTACATAGGGGGCAGTATTATAGTAGTTATATTCTTGTACATAGGGGGCAGTATTATAGTAGTTATATTCTTGTACATAGGGGGCAGTATTATAGTAGTTATATTCCTGTACATAGGGGGCAGTATTATAGTAGTTATATTCCTGTACATAGGGGGCAGTATTATAGTAGTTATATTCCTGTACATAGGGGGCAGTATTATAGTAGTTATATTCCTGTACATAGGGGGCAGTATTATAGTAGTTATATTCCTGTACATAGGGGGCAGTATTATAGTAGTTATATTCTTGTACATAGGGAGCAGTATTATAGTAGTTATATTCTTGTACATAGGGGGCAGTATTATAGTAGTTATATTCCTGTACATAGGGGGCAGTATTATAGTGGTTATATTCCTGTACATAGGGGGCAGTATTATAGTAGTTATATTCTTGTACATAGGGGGCAGTATTATAGTAGTTATATTCCTGTACATAGGGGGCAGTATTATAGTAGTTATATTCCTGTACATAGGGGGCAGTATTATAGTAGTTATATTCCTGTACATAGAGGGCAGTATTATAGTAGTTATATTCCTGTACATAGGGGGCAGTATTATAGTAGTTATATTCCTGTACATAGGGGGCAGTATTATAGTAGTTATATTCCTGTACATAAGGGGCAGTATTATAGTAGTTATATTCTTGTACATAGGGGGCAGTATTATAGTAGTTATATTCCTGTACATAGGGGGCAGTATTATAGTAGTTATATTCCTGTACATAGGGGGCAGTATTATAGTAGTTATATTCCTGTACATAGGGGGCAGTATTATAGTAGTTATATTCTTGTACATAGGGGGCAGTATTATAGTAGTTATATTCTTGTACATAGGGGGCAATTTTTATTAGTAAAAACAAACAAAAATTTACAATACATTCTTGTCAGAATGAAAAATAAAACAATTATTTAACAGAGATTAAACACATCAGCAAAATAATGAATTTAGAGTAACTTCAAATTAAAAAGTCCATCACTGGTAATAAGGGAAAAAATAAATAAACAGAATTCCATGACATATAATCCATCACTGTAGATATATGTTCCTCCATAACTGAACATTCTGGCTCTTTTTCCTAAACTCTAATGATTGGATCCACCTCAGCTCTGATAGTATCTGTGTGACTGCGGTCATGGGCTGGAAGGACTCATTATGGACGGACACTCTGGTCCTGGTGTGCCAGTGGTAGTACTTGGTTACTGTGATGATCAGGTACATGGTCCCCCTGTCGATGCCGGCTACCTGTGGTGTCACCCCATAGATTATATCAGGGTAGGTCAGAGACTGCAGTCTTGGTATCCTAAGCCTGCGCGACACCTCCTGCCATATCCGCCTCCCTCCCTGGCACTCGGTAATGAAGTGCTGCATCGTCTCCTCCTGCTGACAACCCAAGGGGCACATACGGTCTGAGACACTTAAAAACTTTAAATTACCCCTAACAAAAAGCTTCCCGTGCAGTGATAGCCAAGCAATGTCGAATAGTTTTGCAGGGAGCCTAGGACTATTGAGGAGCGTCAGACTTTTCTGCAATGTGGCCGTTGTGCAGTCCCTCAGAGCTGGCCGAACAGTATAGAAGGTCCTACAGATATTGGTATAAAGGTCCTTCCTGGTCTTACTCTCCAGATAGGTCTTATCTATTCTCCACTTTTTCACACACCTGAGACCATACTCCAGATACTGGGGGAGGAAGCCAGGAGTCCATCGGCCCCTCTTGAGACTGCCGCCTCGCACCCAAGACTCTGCAAAAGGCAATATCCAGTCCCTGACACTACTTACCCACAGGAGACCATCATTTGAGTCCAGGCAACCAAAATTAACTTTCAGAAACATGGAGTCAAAGAAAACCCTTGGATTTAACATATCCAGTCCACCCTCTCTCCTCTGCAGGTAGGTGATCCCTCTTTTTACTGGGTTCAACCTGTTCCCCCATAAAAGCTGGAAGAACAGGCTAAAGAGCCTAGCGGAGAAAGATTCTGGCAAAGGAAAGACGACAGAGACGTAGAGGAAGACAGGGACCAGGTAAGTCTTCATCAGAGTAACCCTTTCTCTATAGGTCAGCCTCCAGTTCTTCCATCGCTGAACCTTTACATTTCCGGTATCCAACTTCTCTTCCCAATTTAGTTTGGCATTATCTTCCCTCCCAAATTTAACCCCAAGGATCTTAATATGGGTGGAGGCCTTGGCGAACTGTGGCAGATCAAAGCCAGGAGCAGCATCCAATGTCCAGAAAGCCTGACTCTTCTCAAGGTTGACCAGAGACCCGGAGGCCTCTGAGTAACTTCTGATGGCTGCAGATAACATCTCCACCTCACGAGGCTCCGATATCACCACAGTCACATCATCCGCGTAGGCGACTACCTTCAAAGGCAAGCAATGGGGGACCGGCACCCCCTGAAAATCGCACCGCTGAAGTGATCGCAGAAACAAGTCTATGGCAAACACATACAGCAGTGGACTCAGGGGGCAGCCCTGTCGCACCCCCGCCTCTACTTCAAAAGTGTCCCCCTGCCAACCATTGATCAGAGGAAAGCTCTTCGCCTCTCTATACAAAGTTCTCAGCCAATCTATAAATTGTCCCGGAATACCGTACTTTGACAAAGTGGCCCATAGATAATCGTGATCAACCCTGTCAAAGGCTTTAGCCTGGTCCAGACCTACAACATATCTCCCACACCTCAGAGCTTTACATCTCTCAAACATCTCCCTTATCGAGAGGACTGCTCCAGAGATGTTCCGCCCTCTTACTGTGCCGTACTGAGAGCCTGCCAACAGTGTCGGGGACAAACAGACTAACCTAGAAAACAGAATTTTTGCCAAAATCTTCCGGTCAACATTCAAGAGGGCGATCGGCCTCCAGTTCTTGATGTCACTAGGCTCCTTACCTTTGGACAGCAGAATAAGGGAGGACACTCTCATGGATGGAGGCATCAGGTGATTTTCTAGACAATTAGTAAATACATCCACAAGGATCGGGGCTAAGAGGTCTTTAAACGTTTTATAGAATTCAGCTGTAATACCATCAGGACCTGGTGCCTTCTTCAGATGTAACTTATCAATGGCCTCTTTAACCTCCTCCTCTGTTATTCCTGCTGTCAAAGGAGAAAAGTCCAAATCTTTAGTGTCAGGACCTGGAGTTGCCTCCAAGAATTGAGCCATTTTCTCTTCATCCAAAACCTTCTTCTGAAATAACTCAGCATAGTAGGATCTCACCACCCCCAGGATACCCTCCCGAGATTCCTGTAAAACTCCCTGGGAGTCAGTGAGACCTGTGATCGATTTTTTTGCCACACGTTCCCGGCAATTTTCATATGGATCTGGAACCCCCAGAGTCCCGTAATCCCGTTCTACAACAAGAGACGTGTAGCGGCTGTACTGATACTGCTTTATTTCAGATTTCAGTCGGTCTATCTTTTGTTTGTCCCCCCCTCCCGCCGAATACAGTGACTCCAATTCTTTCCGCAGCTTGAGATACTGGCTGTACTTACTCTTACCCTTCTTCACTGACAGTCTCTTTAAGAGGGACCTGATCTCCTCCTTGACGTTCTCCCACCAGTCAGATATGTTGTCGTAGAAGTCTACTCTCTGGAGCTGGTCCTGAAAAAGGGAGTGAACACAATTCTGGACACAGACATCATCCAGGATGCTAGAATTGAGCCTCCATAACCCCCGACCAATGTCCGAGCGGTTAGAGGCTCCCATACAAAAAAATAACGCCAGGTGATCAGAATATGGGACGACTCTCTCGCTCATCCCACTAACAGTCTCCGAGGGACTCACAAACGCCATATCTATCCTACTGCTCCTGTCAGCACATGTGTAGGTGTACTTGGGTTTCCTGCCACCCAGGGTAAACACATCACATAAATGGGCCTGTGATACGATGTTCTGTAGGACTTTGGAGTCTCTGACCACTGCTCTGCCCGAGGACCTGTCACCTGATGTCATGGTAACATTGAAATCACCCGCCATTATCACAGGGATTGAGGTAAATAGATATTGTTTCACCTCATTGAACAGCTGGATTCTCTCTGTCACTGTCTGTGGGCCATAGATGTTGATCAGCCGGAGCCGCCTACCATGGATGGTCACTTCTAGCACCAGGCACCTCCCCATAGCGACCTCCGTCAGCCTGTGCACCGTCACGTCTGTGGTGTTAAACAGTATGGCGACCCCGGCGTACGGCTCCACAGCCAGTGACCAGTAAGAAGGACCAGACCGCCACTCACGCTCAGCCTCACGGAGATGCCCTAAGGTGGTCAGACGGGTCTCCTGCAGGAAGATAACATCAGCGCCCAGATATCTCAGGTGGTCATATACAGCGTGTCTGGTCCTTCTTACTTTAATGCTGTTGACATTGCTAGAAGCAACTCTTAGAGAGAATCCAGCCATCATAAGGAAAAAGAAAAACAGAGCAGCGACCCCCATCATCATGAGTCAGAGTCAGATTCCCTCTGCCTACCACCAGTCTCCATGTCTGACAGGGGGTCTCCAGCTTCAGAAGAAGGGGGCTTCTTTTTTGTCGGAGGGTCTTCTGTATCCCCGTCACACTCATTATCGATGCGTTCTAACTCACGCTCATAATCTCCATCTGACTCTGATAAGACATCATATCTATTGGAAAGGACCATGACCCCGGCATCACCACTGGATTTTTTCATGGTCTTAGACCCTGCACCATACTCTGTCTCAGGCTTACGGGTGGATTTGTCTTTTTTCTTTCTTTTGTTCTTTTTGGACTCCTCATATTCGGTAGTAGATGTTATAGAGGCTGCTGCCTGAGGCTGGTCCTGAGTGACAACCTCCATATTCTGCTGAGTGCGGACTGCTCTCTGAGGTTCTGGCGCAGTATCACCTGACCCCTGCTGTACCTCCTGCCTAGTTAGTATTTGACCTGACATCAAGGCCTCCTCCTCTAAGGCGTCTGCCTCCTGTACTATCTCGTCATCAGAGAAATCCCTGGCGATGTTATGCCAGGCCTCCGGGCAATCCTTGTGTGGGTGGCCCATCTCACCGCACAGATTACACTTGACTGTCTCGCAGTTGGCGCTGAGATGGCCGACCTCCCCACACAGGTTGCACTTTACTACTGTGCATACTTTGGCCACATGACCGATCTTACCGCATCTAAAACACTTTCTCGGCTGCCCGGGATAGAAGCAGACGCCTTTCTCTCTGCCTATGAAGAAGCTGTTGGGGAGGTGCAGGGTGATGTTATTATACTGGCGTAACTTCACCAGCACCTTCCACCCTCCAGTCCAGATACCGTCGGCGTCTCTATTATTGGTGAGGTCTGACACAAGATCACAATGGTGCCTGAGCCACACCAGAATATCCTGAGGGGGAACAGACTCATTCCAAAAGATGACATTAACCACCACAGTACCTGGCCTGGATATGGGGACAAACGTGAACTTACACCAGCCATCGGTGTCCCCGAACCGGGGTAATTTATCCCAGAACCTGTCCAGACTAGACATGAGCTTAAAGCTGACATCATAGCCCTGTCTGTCTGGAAGGTTGATGACTGCCAGGATGTCATCTGGCGTGAACCCCATCTGGCGGCACAGGAGATCCCGCACCACAAACCTCCTATCTGGGAGATCTTCCTTTGCGCCTCTGTTCTTAAAGCGCACCATGTTCCTCCTCTTAAACGCCTGCCCGGAGTATTGTGCACTGGAGGTGAAGGAGGGAGCGCCGCGGCTCCAGGCATTTCTGGGAGGTTCATGACGGGGTTCACTCTGGCTATTAGGGGGAGGGTCTGATCTAGGGGGATCTGACTTATTTGGGGGGCTTGATGTTAGAGGGGGGAAATCACATACATCATCCTGTACAACCTCCTGCGCCCCATCCACCTCTATGCTATTATCAGATTGTTGTACATGCCAGACAGACTGAGGGTCCCCTCCATCCCCCAACCCCTCAGGTTCATCAGAATGTCCCCCAGTCTCGGTCACAGCAGCACAGATCTCCTGGGACAGTGCATCAGTCTGACACACAGAGGAAAATGCTTTGTCTTGCTGCTGCACAGTCACTGCTGGGACTTGTTGTACCACATCCTCATGCTCCTTCTCAGTGACTGCTGCAGAGGTCTGCGGCTGATCCTGCGACTGTCCCTTTTGGAAGGAGAAGCTAGCAGGTTTCAGTACAGGTGTTGTAACACGGGGCGCATCTGGGATCTTGGGTCACAGCTCTGCCTCTGCTGTGAGAAGCGCTCCCTATTCTGATATGTCTCAGCCAGGGGTCCCATCTTCTCCAGAACACAGTCCATGTCCCTCACCACCTGTGCCAGCTCTATGCTCAGTGAGTGCAGCTTGGTATCATACAGTCTCTTACTCTCTGGATGTGCAGTTTTCAGGTTATACATACAGTCTATCTGCATCTGCAGCATTTCCTTATGGTGGCTAAGCTCCCCCATCCTCCTTACCAGTCCTGGGATCTCCTCTGCTAGCCTCAGCTCAGGCGCTCGCACGGTCTCCTTCCCCGGCTGTGCTGGTCAGGGTGCTGCTCCAGGTGGTCTAGGAGCACCCGTCTCCTTTGCAGCTCCAGTCTTTCTGCCTGCAGTGGCAGAGCTTGAGGCCTGTTCACACTGTGCAGGGACACTCAGCGGCTTAGCTGTAGATCTTGTGCGGCCTGTGCAGGCCATGCTGGACACCACATCCCTCTGCAGTAAGTTCTCTTGCAGGGTTTGTCTCTCCAGGGATGTTCTTCTCTGTCTGGGTGCAGGAGTGGGGGGCTGTGCACCTGCTGCTCGTCCTGCACTCACCACCTGTGCTGCTCCATGCTGGCCGGGCCTGGGACTCACTTCCTTCATTGCTTCACTCACTTTGTTTTCTTGTATCTTCTTTACAACATCCATATTCTGTTGACTTTCTTCCTTACAAACGACTCTGGGATTTCCATCCCTTGTAGAAATTGTATGGGAGTTTTCTCCCGGTGTAGGCCTGGAAGCCTGGGCCTTGCTTGGGGAATCTCCCCACCCAGGGTGGCCCCGCCCTGGGCTCGCTCCAGACATCAGGAGACTCAGGAGCTCACACTGCACACAACCTCTCAGCAAGGGGGCAGTATTATAGCAGTTATATTCTTGTACATAGGGGGCAGTATTATAGTAGTTATATTCCTGTACATAGGGGGCAGTATTATAGTAGTTATATTCTTGTACATAGGGTCAGTATTATAGTAGTTATATTCCTGTACATAGGAGGCAGTATTATAGTAGTTATATTCCAGTACATAGGGGGCAGTATTATATTAGTTATATTCCTGTACATAGGGGGCAGTATTATAGTAGTTATATTCCTGTACATAGGGGGCAGTATTATAGCAGTTATATTCCTGTACATAGGAGGCAGTATTATAGTAGTTATATTCCAGTACATAGGGGGCAGTATTATATTAGTTATATTCCTGTACATAGGGGGCAGTATTATAGTAGTTATATTCCTGTACATAGGGGGCAGTATTATAGTAGTTACATTCTTGTACATAGGGGCAGTATTATAGTAGTTATATTCTTGTACATAGGGGGCAGTATTATAGTAGTTATATTCCTGTACATAGGGGGCAGTATTATAGTAGTTATATTCTTGTACATAGGAGGCAGTATTATAGTAGTTATATTCTTGTACATAGGGGGCAGTAATATAGTAGTTATATTCCTGTACATAGGGGGCAGTATTATAGTAGTTATATCCCTGTACATAGGGGGCAGTATTATAGTAGTTATATCCCTGTACATAGGGGGCGGTATTATAGTAGTTATATTCTTGTACATAGGGGGCAGTATTATAGTAGTTATATTCCTGTACATAGGGGGCAGTATTATAGTAGTTATATTCCTGTATATAGGGGGCAGTTTTATAGTAGTTATATTCCTGTATATAGGGGGCAGTATTATAGTAGTTATATTCCTGTATATAGGGGGCAGTATTATAGTAGTTATATTCCTGTACATAGGGGGCAGTATATAGTAGTTATATCCCTGTACATAGGGGGCAGTATTATAGTAGTTATATTCCTGTACATAGGGGGCAGTATTATAGTAGTTATATTCTTGTACATAGAGGGCAGTATTATAGCAGTTATATTCTTGTACATAGGAGGCAGTATTATAGTAGTTATATTCCTGTACATAGGGGGCAGTATAATAGTAGTTATATTCCTGTACATAGGGGGTAGTATTATAGTAGTTATATTCCTGTATATAGGGGGCAGTTTTATAGTAGTTATATTCCTGTATATAGGGGGCAGTATTATAGTAGTTATATTCCTGTATATAGGGGGCAGTATTATAGTAGTTATATTCCTGTATATAGGGGGCAGTATTATAGTAGTTATATCCCTGTACATAGGGGGCAGTATTATAGTAGTTATATTCCTGTACATAGGGGGGCAGTATTATAGTAGTTGTATTCTTGTACATAGGGGCAGTATTATAGTAGTTATATTCTTGTACATAGGGGGCAGTATTATAGTAGTTATATTCCTGTACATAGGGGGCAGTATTATAGTAGTTATATTCCTGTATATAGGGGGCAGTATTATAGTAGTTATATTCCTGTATATAGGGGGCAGTATTATAGTAGTTATATTCCTGTATATAGGGGGCAGTATTATAGTAGTTATATCCCTGTACATAGGGGGCAGTATTATAGTAGTTATATTCCTGTACATAGGGGGGCAGTATTATAGTAGTTATATTCTTGTACATAGGGGGCAGTATTATAGTAGTTATATTCCTGTACATAGGGGGCAGTATTATAGTAGTTATATTCCTGTACATAGGGGGCAGTATTATAGTAGTTATATTCCTGTACATAGGGGTCAGTATTATAGTAGTTATATTCCTGTATATAGGGGGCAGTGTCAGGATCAGTGGTAGTGGATCCTCTGTACTACTGCAGATGATAACATATGCCGGTACCTGGGACCAGAGTAAGTGGTACCAGTTTTCACCAGCGCCGGCTGCAAAGCGGGTTGGACTTGCTGTGGCGTGGTACCACCAGGTTGTTCCACAGGCGCGACTTTGTCTGCGGTGGCGGCCATGCTATAGTACAGAAACGTAAGGCAAACTCATGGTCGGGGACAAGCAGCACAGGATCAGAGTCAGGAATAGAATGGAGGTCACAACGGGAAATCAGGATAATCGCAGACGGCCTGGAATACAGGTTTCTGTATAGAAGCACAAAGATCCGGCAGGGGTCACAGGAAGAGGTTGAGCAATTATAGGTTGTCGGGTGGCCAGTGCCAATTAGCGGTGCGCTGACCCTGCGCTGACCCTTTATACTTCAGACGGTATATATATCCGTTTTATACATGATTATACACGGGGAATCGCTGGTCATGAGGAGTCGTTATTCTCCACCCTGTGACCTGCGTGGTCTATGTTATCTATACAGGGGTCAGGGAGGTGGGTGTGTAATATTTTCGGACCCTGTCTCTATTCTGTGAGACTCTCCACCACTTTTCAGCGCCCCATAAAACGGAAAGGACAGATATTAATTGTGTCGGAGTTTCCACACCACGAAAACCGCAACCATTTACGGAGCAGAGGTGGAAAATCACATTGTGATGAATGTGAATCAATGTCTCCATCTTTTTGTTATCTCTGCTTGCTGTCAGTCAGGGGCGTAACTAGGAGAGGCTGGGCCCCATAGCAGATTTCTACATTGGGCCCCCCTTCCCCCCCAAAATATATACATATTTAGGCAGCATTCACATAAACGTGTGCGCACCCGGCTATAGCGTGGCAGGCACATATCTGGCGCGCTGGAGAGGAGGAGAGGTGATCGCGGCTCACCCCTCCCCTCTCCATAGAGAATAGAGCCACATGCTCGTTCTTACGGCCATAGACACTCGCTCTTTCTTTTGTGGCCACGGCTCGAGCCCAGGAGCTATAGACGCCTAGGAGGGAAGTATATCCAGCAGCAAATTTGCAGCCAGATATACGACCCTCTACACTCATATACTCGCCCCTATATACATACAAGTATACGCTTATACACACACATTTATGCACTCTGTTACACTGTATATACAAACTCATAAAGTATATACACACATACTGTATATAAACATCACACATAGCCAATCACATGGCGGCAACTCAGTGCATTTAGGCATGTAGACATGGTCAAGACAATGGGGCACATTTACTAAGGGTCCGCAGCCGCGAATCCGTCGGGGTTTTCCCGAATATTTCCGCTCTGCGCTGTATTTCATGGGATTGTGGCGCACGCGATCGATTTTTGGCGCAATCGCGCCGACTTTCACGCGACAGAAATCGGGGGGGGGGGGGGCGTGGCCACCGGACAACCCGAAGGATTCGGAAAAACCGCGGAATTTAAAAAGCCATTTGTGTCGCAAGATCAAGCACTCACATACACCAGAAAAAAGCAGGTGAACTCCGGCGGACCTCACCGCAGCAGCGACACCTGGTGAATATCAGCGTACGGACCTTAGTGAATCCCAGCAGAACCCGAATCAGCGCCGGAGAACCCGCCGCTGGATCGCGACTGGACCGGGTAAGTAAATGTGCCCCAATATCCTGCAGTTCTCCCGAGCATCAGTATGGGGAAGAAAGGTGATTTGTGGCCTGTGAACGTGGCATGGTTGTTGGTGCCAGAAGGGCTGGTCTGAGTATTTCAGAAACTGCTGATCTACTGGGATTTTCACGCACAACCATCTCTAGGGTTTACAGAGAATGGTCCGAAAAAGAAAAAACATCCAGTGAGCGGCAGTTCTGTGGGCGGAAATGCCTTGTTGATGCCAGAGGTCAGAGGAGAATGGGCAGACTGGTTCGAGCTGATAGAAAGGCAACAGTGACTCAAATCGCCACCCGTTACAACCAAGGTAGGCAGAAGAGCATCTCTGAACGCACAGTACGTCCAACTCTGAGGCAGATGGGCTACAGCAGCAGAAGACCACACCGGGTGCCACTCCTTTCAGCTAAGAACAGGAAACTGAGGCTACAATTTGCACAAGCTCATCGAAATTGGACAGTAGAAGATTGGAAAAACGTTGCCTGGTCTGATGAGTCTCGATTTCTGCTGCGACATTCGGATGGTAGGGTCAGAATTTGGTACAACAACATGAAAGCATGGATCCATCCTGCCTTGTATCAGTGGGTCAGGCTGGTGGTGGTGGTGTCATGGATCCATCCTGCCTTGTATCAACGGCTCAGGCTGGTGGTGGTGGTGTCATGGATCCATCCTGCCTTGTATCAGCGGCTCAGGCTGGTGGTGGTGGTGTCATGGATCCATCCTGCCTTGTATCAGCGGCTCAGGCTGGTGGTGCTGGTGTCATGGATCCATCCTGCCTTGTATCAGCGGCTCAGGCTGGTGGTGGTGGTGTCATGGATCCATCCTGCCTTGTATCAGCGGCTCAGGCTGGTGCTGGTGGTGTCATGGATCCATCCTGCCTTGTATCAGCGGCTCAGGCTGGTGGTGGTGGTGTCATGGATCCATCCTGCCTTGTATCGGCGGGTCAGGCTGGTGGTGGTGGTGTCATGGATCCATCCTGCCTTGTATCAGCGGCTCAGGCTGGTGCTGGTGGTGTCATGGATCCATCCTGCCTTGTATCAGCGGCTCAGGCTGGTGGTGGTGTCATGGATCCATCCTGCCTTGTATCAGCGGCTCAGGCTGGTGGTGGTGGTGTCATGGATCCATCCTGCCTTGTATCAGCGGTTCAGGCTGGTGGTGGTGGTGTCATGGATCCATCCTGCCTTGTATCAGCGGCTCAGGCTGGTGGTGGTGGTGGTGTCATGGATCCATCCTGCCTTGTATCAGCGGCTCAGGCTGGTGGTGGTGGTGTCATGGATCCATCCTGCCTTGTATCAGCGGGTCAGGCTGGTGGTGGTGGTGCCATGGATCCATCCTGCCTTGTATCAGCGGGTCAGGCTAGTGGTGGTGGTGTCATGGATCCATCCTGCCTTGTATCAGCGGGTCAGGCTGGTGGTGGTGGTGTCATGGATCCATCCTGCCTTGTATCAGCGGGTCAGGCTGGTGGTGGTGGTGTCATGGATACATCCTGCCTTGTATCAGCAGGTCAGGCTGGTGGTGGTGGTGTCATGGATCCCTCCTGCCTTGTATCAGCGGCTCAGGCTGGTGGTGGTGGTGTCATGGATCCATCCTGCCTTGTATCAGCGGCTCAGGCTGGTGGTGGTGGTGTCATGGATCCATCCTGCCTTGTATCAGCGGCTCAGGCTGGTGGTGGTGGTGTCATGGATCCATCCTGCCTTGTATCAGCGGCTCAGGCTGGTGGTGGTGGTGTCATGGATCCATCCTGCCTTGTATCAGCGGCTCAGGCTGGTGGTGGTGGTGTCATGGATCCATCCTGCCTTGTATCAGCGGGTCAGGCTGGTGGTGGTGGTGTCATGGATCCATCCTGCCTTGTATCAGCGGCTCAGGCTGGTGGTGGTGGTGTCATGGATCCATCCTGCCTTGTATCAGCGGCTCAGGCTGGTGGTGGTGGTGTCATGGATCCATCCTGCCTTGTATCAGCGGCTCAGGCTGGTGGTGGTGGTGTCATGGATCCATCCTGCCTTGTATCAGCGGGTCAGGCTGGTGGTGGTGGTGTCGTGGATCCCTCCTGCCTTGTATCAGCGGCTCAGGCTGGTGGTGGTGTCATGGATCCATCCTGCCTTGTATCAGCGGGTCAGGCTGGTGGTGGTGGTGTCATGGATCCATCCTGCCTTGTATCAGCGGGTCAGGCTGGTGGTGGTGGTGTCATGGATCCATCCTGCCTTGTATCAGCGGGTCAGGCTGGTGGTGCTGGTGTCATGGATCCATCCTGCCTTGTATCAGCGGCTCAGGCTGGTGGTGGTGGTGTCATGGATCCATCCTGCCTTGTATCAGCGGCTCAGGCTGGTGGTGGTGGTGTCATGGATCCATCCTGCCTTGTATCAGTGGCTCAGGCTGGTGGTGCTGGTGTCATGGATCCATCCTGCCTTGTATCAGCGGGTCAGGCTGGTGGTGGTGGTGTCATGGATCCATCCTGCCTTGTATCAGCGGGTCAGGCTGGTGGTGGTGGTGTCATGGATCCATCCTGCCTTGTATCAGCGGGTCGGGCTGGTGGTGGTGGTGTCATGGATCCATCCTGCCTTGTATCAGCGGCTCAGGCTGGTGGTGGTGGTGTCATGGATCCATCCTGCCTTGTATCAGTGGGTCAGGCTGGTGGTGGTGGTGTCATGGATCCATCCTGCCTTGTATCAGCGGCTCAGGCTGGTGGTGGTGGTGTCATGGATCCATCCTGCCTTGTATCAGCGGGTCAGGCTGGTGGTGGTGATGTCATGGATCCATCCTGCCTTGTATCAGCGGGTCAGGCTGGTGGTGGTGGTGTCATGGATCCATCCTGCCTTGTATCAGCGGCTCAGGCTGGTGGTGGTGGTGTCATGGATCCATCCTGCCTTGTATCAGCGGCTTAGGCTGGTGGTGGTGGTGTCATGGATCCATCCTGCCTTGTATCAGCGGCTCAGGCTAGTGGTGGTGTCATGGATCCATCCTGCCTTGTATCAGCGGGTCAGGCTGGTGGTGGTGGTGTCATGGATCCATCCTGCCTTGTATCAGCGGGTCAGGCTGGTGGTGGTGGTGTCATGGATCCATCCTGCCTTGTATCAGCGGCTCAGGCTGGTGGTGGTGGTGTCATGGATCCATCCTGCCTTGTATCAGCGGCTTAGGCTGGTGGTGGTGGTGTCATGGATCCATCCTGCCTTGTATCAGCGGCTCAGGCTGGTGGTGGTGGTGTCATGGATCCATCCTGTCTTGTATCAGCGGGTCAGGCTGGTGGTGGTGTCATGGATCCATCCTGCCTTGTATCAGCGGCTCAGGCTGGTGGTGGTGGTGTCATGGATCCATCCTGCCTTGTATCAGCGGGTCAGGCTGGTGGTGGTGGTGGTGTCATGGATCCATCCTGCCTTGTATCAGCGGGTCAGGCTGGTGGTGGTGGGGTCATGGATCCATCCTGCCTTGTATCAGCGGCTCAGGCTGGTGGTGGTGGTGTCATGGATCCATCCTGCCTTGTATCAGCGGCTCAGGCTGGTGCTGGTGGTGTCATGGATCCATCCTGCCTTGTATCAGCGGCTCAGGCTGGTGGTGGTGGTGTCATGGATCCATCCTGCCTTGTATCAGCGGCTCAGGCTGGTGGTGCTGGTGTCATGGATCCATCCTGCCTTGTATCAGCGGCTCAGGCTGGTGGTGGTTATGTCATGGATCCATCCTGCCTTGTATCAGCGGCTCAGGCTGGTGGTGCTGGTGTCATGAATCCATCCTGCCTTGTATCAGCGGCTCAGGCTGGTGGTGTCATGGATCCATCCTGCCTTGTATCAGCGGGTCAGGCTGGTGCTGGTGGTGTCATGGATCCATCCTGCCTTGTATCAGCGGCTCAGGCTGGTGGTGGTGGTGTCATGGATCCATCCTGCCTTGTATCAGCGGCTCAGGCTGGTGGTGGTGGTGTCATGGATCCATCCTGCCTTGTATCAGCGGGTCAGGCTGGTGGTGGTGGTGTCATGGATCCATCATGCCTTGTATCAGCGGCTCAGGCTGGTGGTGGTGGTGTCATGGATCCATCCTGCCTTGTATCAGCGGGTCAGGCTGGTGGTGGTGGTGTCATGGATCCATCCTGCCTTGTATCAGCGGGTCAGGCTGGTGGTGGTGGTGTCATGGATCCATCCTGCCTTGTATCAGCGGCTCAGGCTGGTGGTGGTGGTGGTGTCATGGATCCATCCTGCCTTGTATCAGCGGCTCAGGCTGGTGGTGGTGGTGTCATGGATCCATCCTGCCTTGTATCAGCGGCTCAGGCTGGTGGTGGTGGTGTCATGGATCCATCCTGCCTTGTATCAGCGGGTCAGGCTGGTGGTGGTGGTGTCATGGATCCATCCTGCCTTGTATCAGCGGGTCAGGCTGGTGCTGGTGGTGTCATGGATCCATCCTGCCTTGTATCAGCGGGTCAGGCTGGTGCTGGTGGTGTCATGGGTCCATCCTGCCTTGTATCAGCGGCTCAGGCTGGTGCTGGTGGTGTCATGGATCCATCCTGCCTTGTATCAGCGGGTCAGGCTGGTGGTGCTGGTGTCATGGATCCATCCTGCCTTGTATCAGCGGGTCAGGCTGGTGGTGCTGGTGTCATGGATCCATCCTGCCTTGTATCAGCGGGTCAGGCTGGTGGTGGTGGTGTCATGGATCCATCCTGCCTTGTATCAGCGGGTCAGGCTGGTGCTGGTGGTGTCATGGATCCATCCTGCCTTGTATCAGCGGCTCAGGCTGGTGCTGGTGGTGTCATGGATCCATCCTGCCTTGTATCAGCGGGTCAGGCTGGTGCTGGTGGTGTCATGGATCCATCCTGCCTTGTATCAGCGGGTCAGGCTGGTGCTGGTGGTGTCATGGGTCCATCCTGCCTTGTATCAGCGGCTCAGGCTGGTGCTGGTGGTGTCATGGATCCATCCTGCCTTGTATCAGCGGGTCAGGCTGGTGGTGCTGGTGTCATGGATCCATCCTGCCTTGTATCAGCGGGTCAGGCTGGTGGTGCTGGTGTCATGGATCCATCCTGCCTTGTATCAGCGGCTCAGGCTGGTGCTGGTGGTGTCGTGGATCCATCCTGCCTTGTATCAGCGGGTCAGGCTGGTGGTGGTGGTGTCATGGATCCGTCCTGCCTTGTATCAGCGGCTCAGGCTGGTGGTGGTGGTGTCATGGATCCATCCTGCCTTGTATCAGCGGCTCAGGCTGGTGGTGGTGGTGTCATGGATCCATCCTGCCTTGTATCAGCGGCTCAGGCTGGTGGTGGTGGTGTCATGGATCCATCCTGCCTTGTATCAGCGGGTCAGGCTGGTGGTGCTGGTGTCATGGATCCATCCTGCCTTGTATCAGCGGGTCAGGCTGGTGGTGGTGGTGTCATGGATCCATCCTGCCTTGTATCAGCGGGTCAGGCTGGTGGTGGTGGTGTCATGGATCCATCCTGCCTTGTATCAGCGGGTCAGGCTGGTGGTGGTGGTGTCATGGATCCATCCTGCCTTGTATCAGCGGCTCAGGCTGGTGGTGGTGGTGTCATGGATCCATCCTGCCTTGTATCAGCGGCTCAGGCTGGTGCTGGTGGTGTCATGGATCCATCCTGCCTTGTATCAGCGGCTCAGGCTGGTGCTGGTGGTGTCATGGATCCATCCTGCCTTGTATCAGCGGGTCAGGCTGGTGGTGGTGGTGTCATGGATCCATCCTGCCTTGTATCAGCGGCTCAGGCTGGTGCTGGTGGTGTCATGGATCCATCCTGCCTTGTATCAGCGGCTCAGGCTGGTGGTGGTGGTGTCATGGATCCATCCTGCCTTGTATCAGCGGGTCAGGCTGGTGGTGGTGGTGTCATGGATCCACCCTGCCTTGTATCAGCGGCTCAGGCTGGTGGTGGTGGTGTCATGGAGCCATCCTGCCTTGTATCAGCGGCTCAGGCTGGTGGTGGTGGTGTCATGGATCCATCCTGCCTTGTATCAGCGGCTCAGGCTGGTGGTGCTGGTGTCATGGATCCATCCTGCCTTGTATCAGCGGCTCAGGCTGGTGGTGGTGGTGTCATGGATCCATCCTGCCTTGTATCAGCGGGTCAGGCTGGTGGTGGTGGTGTCATGGATCCATCCTGCCTTGTATCAGCGGCTCAGGCTGGTGGTGGTGGTGTCATGGATCCATCCTGCCTTGTATCAGCGGCTCAGGCTGGTGGTGGTGGTGTCATGGATCCATCCTGCCTTGTATCAGCGGGTCAGGCTGGTGGTGGTGGTGTCATGGATCCCTCCTGCCTTGTATCAGCGGGTCAGGCTGGTGGTGGTGGTGCCATGGATCCATCCTGCCTTGTATCAGCGGGTCAGGCTGGTGGTGGTGGTGTCATGGATCCATCCTGCCTTGTATCAGCGGGTCAGGCTGGTGGTGGTGGTGTCATGGATCCATCCTGCCTTGTATCAGCGGCTCAGGCTGGTGGTGGTGGTGTCATGGTGTCTTTGGGCCCCTTGGTAACGCCACAGCCTACCTGAGTATTGTTGCTGACCATGTCCATCCCTTTATGAGCACAATGTACCCTGTAACATCTGATGGCTACTTTCAGCAGGATAATGCGCCATGTCATAAAGCTGGAATCATCTCAGACTGGTTTCTTGAACATGACAATGAGGTCACTGGACACAAATGGCCTCCACAGTCACCAGATCTCAATCCAATAGAGCATCTTTGGGATGTGGTGGAACGGGAGATTCGCATCATGGATGTGCAGCCGACAAATCTGCGGCAACTGTGTGATGCCATCATGTCACTATGGAGCAAAATCTCTGAGGAGCTTCCAGCACCTTGTTGTATCTATGCCACCAAGAATTGAGGCAGTTCTGAAGGCAAAAGGGGGTCCAACTAGCATGGTGTACCTAATAAAGTGGCCGGTGATGTGCATATATTTAAATGTGCACATATATATGTTTATATAAATATGTGTGTGTAGAAATACAGTAGATGCATATATACACAGTATATACAAACAGCACACACAATATATAACCACGAATACAGGCAGCTCCAAGACGTCCAGTATTAGGTGAAAAAAATTGGTTGGGAGTTGAGCGGCAGGTTGTTCAGCTGCGCGAGGGATTGTGCGGGTGGGTACTTGTTCGGCCGCCGGGGCGGGTGTTTGGCGAGTCGGACAGTTGGTGTAGACTGGGCTGTAGAGTTGGGAGGAGGGGCATCCGTCCGCTCTGTCAGCGGTCGGCTCCAGTATGCAGGGGGATGGGGGGGAGGTCACTTGTGCCGGGGGACGGTCGGTCACCTGTGCGGGGCGGGTGGCCGGCTCACGGAGGGAGAGGGCGGGCAGCCCACAGAGGGGGCGGGTTTAGGAGTGGACACAGAGGTAGGGGCCCGGGGCACAATCCGGCAGGCACCGACACTACAAGGACACAAGGAGTCCGTGCATCCCCGGGTCCCTTAACCTCACGGGCCCCGTAGCAGCCGCTGGCACAAACGTTTCCTTATCATCCGTTGCACATGGGACTTAGGCCTCATTCACACGACTGTAGGGGGATGTATGTACGGCCACAAGCTTCCAGACGTACCTCCATCCCCTATAGACCGACAATGGCCGCACGGAGCGATACGGCTCGGTATTTCGGGATGTGTGCCGTGGATCACTATGGAGGGGGAAGGGGTTAGGGTTTGTCCTGGGGTCTTGTGGATCATCTTCATCCGTATGAATTCTGTATCCGTGTGCTCCACAGTCCTTGTCATCTTCTGGTGGACTCAGGTCTTCCTGTCATGCAGTACGGCAGACACCACCCTCGTGCGCCCCGGGACCCCCCTTTCCGTGGAAGAGTATGAGAAATTCATAAAGATGATCCAACCGGAATGGAAAGCCAAACAGCTCTGCGAGATCCGCCTCCGCTCCGGCTGTGAAGACCCCCAAGTCTTTGGCTACGATTTGGTGGAGAACCATGGACACGTTCCAGCGGGTGAATATGAATGTTGTGTGTAAGTGGGACCCCAGAAGGCGTAGCACAGGGTGACCGCGGTGTTGGTGTTACAGGCCCCGTGTGCACGGACTCCGACACATTTGACTCCTTCTGCCAGCTTGCAATGTTCCGCTGCATGGAGAACCAGTTCTACGTGAAGGTGAGGGGGGACCGGCCAAAATTCAGAAAACACAAACTCCACCTCTGAGTCACTAAAACATTCGCAATTCTTGCTCCAGGTTCTAGAAGGTTCTGAATCTTCACCTTATAAGGAGTCTTCAAATACAAATGAGTTTATCTGATGCACCGGAGGCGGAGCCTTACTGCACCCGTTTTCACTGTCGCTTCACACAATGGGGCAGATTTACTCACCCGGTCCATTCGCGATCCAGCGGCGCATTCTCTGCGGTGGATTCGGGTCCGGCCGGGATTCACTAAGGCAGTTCCTCTGCGCTGAAGTCCGCCTTGGTAAAGGTAAGTGCGTGTCCCGCAACACTTTTTTTTTTTAAATGCGGCGGTTTCTCTGAATCCGTCGGGTTTTCGTTCGGCCACGCCCCCGATTTCCGTCGTGTGCACGCCGGCGATGATGCGCCACAATCCAATCGCGTGCGCCAAAATCCTGGGGCAATTCAGGGAAAATCGCCACAAATCGGAAATATTCAGGTAACACGTCGGGAAAACGCGAATCGGGCCCTTAATAAATGACCCCCAATGAGTGACATCTCCCACAGAACCGGCGTGTAAAAACTAGAGAATAAGAGCTCCGCCCCCAGTGCTCAAAGACGCTAATTTGCATAAATTTACAAGCATAATTTCCATGTGTATAAGCTCTCCAGATCTGTAACTTTCTGCAGCTTATAGGTGCACTGGAGGCGGGGCCATGCCTCCCCCCTCGTGCTCTGAGAAGCTGATTTGCATAAAAATGAATGATAAATATTATCTTAAATGACAAATCAATGACATGTCCGGAAAACACCGCACTGCTCCTAAATATGAGGCGGTGGTCTCTTTAAAGGGGTTTTACAGAAATTCTGAATCCATTAGAATTTGGTTTAACTGGAAAGTCTCATCCCGTTCATTCTGCTGATCTGTAACCCTGTCCTCTGTAACCAATCATCTGTATTCATGTGTAATACTTCATTCACCCTGTGGGGGCGCTGCAGGGAGAGGAAACACTAGAAAGTGCTGGTGAGGTCTTTGCAGATTAGTAAGTTTTTGGGGGTTTCAGCTGTTGTCTCCATGACCTGAGATATTCACCCACTTCCAGTCCTCAGTTATGTCCCTTCTCCATCCTGCAGAGAATTCCATGTTCAGAGACAATTACAAAGAATCCAAATGCGGATGAATTATCAGAAGAAATGATCAACCCATTAGGTAAGAAGCAGCATTATAGCTATATTATATAGTACTCCTGTACATAGGGGGCAGTATTATAGCTGTATTATATAGTACTCCTGTACATAGGGGGCAGTATTATAGCTGTATTATATAGTACTCCTGTACATAGGGGGCAGTATTATAGCTGTATTATATAGTACTCCTGTACATAGGGGGCAGTATTATAGCTGTATTATATAGTACTCCTGTACATAGGGGGCAGTTTTATAGCTATATTATATAGTACTCCTGTACATAGGGGGCAGTATTATAGTAGTTATATCCCTGTACATAGGGGGCAGTATTATAGTAGTTATATTCTTGTACATAGGGGGCAGTATTATAGCTGTATTATATAGTACTCCTGTACATAGGGGGCAGTATTATAGCTGTATTATATAGTACTCCTGTACATAGGGGGCAGTATTATAGCTATATCATATAGTACTCCTGTACATAGGGGGCAGTATTATAGCTGTATTATATAGTACTCCTGTACATAGGGGGCAGTATTATAGCTGTATTATATAGTACTCCTGTACATAGGGGGCAGTATTATAGTAGTTATATTCCTGTACATAGAGGGCAGTATTATAGTAGTTATATTCTTGTATATAGGGGGCAGTATTATAGTAGTTATATTCTTGTATATAGGGGGCAGTATTATAGTAGTTATATTCCTGTACATAGGGGGCAGTATTATAGTAGTTATATTCCTGTACATAGGGGGCAGTATTATAGTAGTTATATTCCTGTACATAGGGGGCAGTATTATAGTAGTTGTATTCCTGTACATAGGGGGCAGTATTATAGTAGTTGTATTCCTGTACATAGGGGGCAGTATTATAGTAGTTATATTCCTGTACATAGGGGGCAGTATTATAGTAGTTATATTCCTGTACATAGGGGGCAGTATTATAGCTGTATTATATAGTACTCCTGTACATAGGGGGCAGTATTATAGCTATATTATATAGTACTCCTGTACATAGGGGGCAGTATTATAGCTGTATTATATAGTACTCCTGTACATAGGGGGCAGTATTATAGTAGTTATATTCCTGTACATAGAGGGCAGTATTATAGTAGTTATATTCTTGTATATAGGGGGCAGTATTATAGTAGTTATATTCTTGTATATAGGGGGCAGTATTATAGTAGTTATATTCCTGTACATAGGGGGCAGTACTATAGTAGTTATATTCCTGTACATAGGGGGCAGTATTATAGTAGTTGTATTCCTGTACATAGGGGGCAGTATTATAGTAGTTGTATTCCTGTACATAGGGGGCAGTATTATAGTAGTTATATTCCTGTACATAGGGGGCAGTATTATAGTAGTTATATTCCTGTACATAGGGGGCAGTATTATAGCAGTTATATTCCTGTACATAGGGGGCAGTATTATAGCAGTTATATTCTTGTACATAGGGGGCAGTATTATAGTAGTTATATTCCTGTACATAGGGGGCAGTATTATAGTAGTTATATTCCTGTACATAGGGGGCAGTATTATATTAGTTATATTCCTGTACATAGGGGGCAGTATTATAGTAGTTATATTCCTGTACATAGGGGACAGTATTATAGTAGTTATATTCTTGTACATAGGGGGCAGTATTATAGTAGTTATATTCCTGTACATAGGGGACAGTATTATAGTAGTTATATTCCTGTACATAGGGGGCAGTATTATAGTAGTTATATTCCTGTACATAGGGGGCAGTATTATAGTAGTTATATTCCTGTACATAGGAGGCAGTATTATAGTAGTTATATTCCTGTACATAGGGGGCAGTATTATAGTAGTTATATTCTTGTACATAGGGGGCAGTATTATAGTAGTTATATTCTTGTACATAGGGGGCAGTATTATAGTAGTTATATTCCTGTACATAGGGGACAGTATTATAGTAGTTATATTCCTGTACATAGGGGGCAGTATTATAGTAGTTATATTCCTGTACATAGGGGGCAGTATTATAGTAGTTATATTCCTGTACATAGGAGGCAGTATTATAGTAGTTATATTCCTGTACATAGGGGGCAGTATTATAGTAGTTATATTCCTGTACATAGGGGGCAGTATTATAGTAGTTATATTCTTGTACATAGGGGGCAGTATTATAGTAGTTATATTCTTGTACATAGGGGGCAGTATTATAGTAGTTATATTCTTGTACATAGGGGACAGTATTATAGTAGTTATATTCCTGTACATAGGGGGCAGTATTATAGTAGTTATATTCTTGTACATAGGGGGCAGTATTATAGTAGTTATATTCCTGTACATAGGGGGCAGTATTATAGTAGTTATATTCCTGTACATAGGGGGCAGTATTATAGTAGTTATATTCTTGTACATAGCGGGCAGTATTATAGTAGTTATATTCCTGTACATAGGGGGCAGTATTATAGTAGTTATATTCCTGTACATAGGGGGCAGTATTATAGTAGTTATAATCCTGTACATAGGGGGCAGTATTATAGTAGTTATATTCTTGTACATAGGGGGCAGTATTATAGTAGTTATATTCCTGTACATAGGGGGCAGTATTATAGTAGTTATATTCCTGTACATAGGGGGCAGTATTATAGTAGTTATATTCCTGTACATAGGGAGCAGTATTATAGTAGTTATATTCCTGTACATAGGGAGCAGTATTATAGTAGTTATATTCTTGTACATAGGGGGCAGTATTATAGTAGTTATATTCCTGTACATAGGGGGCAGTATTATAGTAGTTATATTCCTGTACATAGGGGGCAGTATTATAGTAGTTATATTCCTGTACATAGGGGGCAGTATTATAGTAGTTATACTCCTGTACATAGGGAGCAGTATTATAGTAGTTATATTCCTGTACATAGGGGGCAGTATTATAGTAGTTATATTCCTGTACATAGGGGGCAGTATTATAGTAGTTATATTCCTGTACATAGGGGGCAGTATTATAGTAGTTATATCCTTGTACATAGGGGGCAGTATTATAGTAGTTATATTCCTGTACATAGGGGGCAGTGTTATAGTAGTTATTTTCCTGTACATAGGGGGCAGTATTATAGTAGTTATATTCCTGTACATAGGGGGCAGTATTATAGTAGTTATATTCCTGTACATAGGGGGCAGTATTATAGTAGTTATATTCCTGTACATAGGGGGCAGTATTATAGTAGATATATTCCTGTACATAGGGGGCAGTATTATAGTAGATATATTCCTGTACATAGGAGGCAGTATTATAGTAGTTATATTCCTGTACATAGGGGGCAGTATTATAGTAGTTATATTCCTGTACATAGGGAGCAGTATTATAGTAGTTATATTCTTGTACATAGGGGGCAGTATTATAGTAGTTATATTCCTGTACATAGGGGGCAGTATTATAGTAGTTATATTCCTGTACATATGGGGCAGTATTATAGTAGTTATATTCTTGTACATAGGGGGCAGTACTGTAGTAGTTATATTCCTGTACATAGGGAGCAGTATTATAGTAGTTATATTCCTGTACATAGGGGGCAGTATTATAGTAGTTATATTCCTGTACATAGGGGCAGTATTATAGTAGTTATATTCCTGTACATAGGGGGCAGTATTATAGTAGTTATATTCCTGTACATAGCGGGCAGTATTATAGTAGTTATATTCCTGTACATAGGGGGCAGTATTATAGTAGTTATATTCCTGTACATATGGGGCAGTATTATAGTAGTTATATTCTTGTACATAGGGGGCAGTACTGTAGTAGTTATATTCCTGTACATAGGGAGCAGTATTATAGTAGTTATATTCCTGTACATAGGGGGCAGTATTATAGTAGTTATATTCTTGTACATAGGGGGCAGTATTATAGTAGTTATATCCCTGTACATAGGGGGCAGTATTATAGTAGTTATATTCCTGTACATAGAAGGCAGTATTATAGTAGTTATATTCCTGTACATAGGGGGCAGTATTATAGTAGTTATATTCTTGTACATAGGGGGCAGTATTATAGTAGTTATATTCCTGTACATAGGGACAGTATTATAGCAGTTATATTCCTGTACATAGGGGGGCAGTATTATAGTAGTTATATTCCTGTACATAGGGGGTAGTATTATAGTAGTTATATTCCTGTACATAGGGGGCAGTATTATAGTAGTTATATTCCTGTACATAGGGGGGCAGTATTATAGTAGTTATATTCTTGTACATAGGGGGCAGTATTATAGTAGTTATATTCCTGTACATAGGGGGCAGTATTATAGTAGTTATATTCCTGTACATAGGGGGTAGTATTATAGTAGTTATATTCCTGTACATAGGGGGCAGTATTATAGTAGTTATATTCCTGTACATAGGGGGGCAGTATTATAGTAGTTATATTCTTGTACATAGGGGGCAGTATTATAGTAGTTATATTCCTGTACATAGGGGGCAGTATTATAGTAGTTATATTCCTGTACATAGGGGCAGTATTATAGTAGTTATATTCCTGTACATAGGGGGCAGTATTATAGTAGTTATATTCCTGTACATAGGAAGCAGTATTGTAGTAGTTATATTCCTGTACATAGGGAGCAGTATTATGTGAGTCATTTATTTGCATACACAGGTTCCCAGCATGCACCTGCCTCCCGAGTTACATGGCGACCTCGTGCCTTGGATGAGAAGGATGTGAGGGAGCTGTTGTCATCCCATCTCCGTTCTCTTACAGTGAAGCTGTTGGAGTTTAGTTTTGCTGTGTGTAACCAGACCCCCATCCGCAGGACCATGCGGACCCTCCCTAAAAGTCCAGGCGCCCCAGGAGGTCCAGCTACAACATCGGCCCCACTTAAAGTAACTGAAGAAGAGCAGAATGATTTGCACCAGGACCTGGATGAAATGACATCTGGGCGGGAGCTGCTGAATCTGACACCTGACAAGGAGGAGGAGCTCTCTCTGACACCTGACAAGGAGGTGGAGCTCTCAGGCCACCAGAATGGAGGAGAGGGGTCGCAGAGGTCAGTGGCCTCAGGTCCTGGGGGCTCTGGTGACACCTCTGGGGAGGATGTGAGGAACCAAAACGACTGCTATAAGACAGATGAATAAATATAATGGATATTGGAACGATGAGAGTTGTAGTCAAGACACAAAGGCAGAACCATTCATGCATAATTATAAGATCTCTGCTTGCTGTCAGTAAAGATTTACTTTCTTGATGTGATTAATGTGATCTAGAGCTCCCACTGCTGAGAGTTTGTTACAATGTTGCAGTCTAGGTAATACTCTACGACAGTGATGGCGAACCTTTTGGAGACTGAGTGCCCAAACTACAACTAAAATCCACTTATTTACCATGAAGTGCCAACGTGACATTTTAAGCAGTAACTTATTGCTCCCTGTTCTTCCTTATCTTTCAATCGTATCGGCCGCCTGAGGCCACCAATACAGTTGAAAGAAGGAACGCAAAAGCAGACTCTGGTTGTAGCTTCTCTCCAGGGTCTCTCTGTAGAGGATGAATGGTGGGTCCAGTAGGATGAGCTCCAAAGAGATTGCAGTTCTGTAAACACCTTCGCACTTTTACCGCAGTTCCAAACAGCCAATGAAATGTTGCTTTAAAACAGCGCTGAGAGCAGCATCTCTTAAGTTGCCTGGGACTGCAGGTGGATTTGGTCCTATTTGGTGAACTCTGTCCTGGACCCATGGTCTGAGTGCCCAAAGAAATGGCCCCGAGTGCCACCTCTGGCACCCGTGCCATAGGTTCGCCATCACTGCTCTACGACGTTCTTATATTCCACTGATACATTGTAACAAGGCCTCAGCTTTGTGAGTGGTAACAAGTCATGAAGCCTCTACATACAACCACAGATGAACTGTTTCAATTATATTCCGAGGGGGAGTCCTCTCACTGCTGTGCTCTGTGCTCTGTGCTCTGCTACAGCAGGATTATGGTTACTACTACAGCGGTCATTGAGAGCAGATATAACACAGCAGTGAGAGGACTCCTACTAGATACAATACTGCTATATGAATCCATTGTTCTCAGTCCTGACAAAGGTCTGAGAGAGGTGTATGTTAGTAGCAGCAGGACTGTGATATGAGGATCCATAATCCAGGATTGAGCACATGACCCGGCCTGTTAGCGGCTTAGACCAGGTACATACAGTATTAGGGAATGGCCTAGACACCCGGAGGATCAGAAATCAGCGTGTGCCGAAGCAGTGGAAATTTCTGTACAGGTGGAGTAAGGCACAATCCTTGCTTGCTGTCAGCAAATGGAGACATCTAGTGTTTACATCACTGTGAGTATTATCTCTGTACTGTGACATAGCTGTGTGTATTATCCCTGTACTGTGACATCACTGTGTGTATTATCCCTGTACTGTGACATCACTGTGTGTATTATCTCTGTACTGTGACATCGCTGTGTGTATTATCTCTGTACTGTGACATCACTGTGTGTATTATCCCTGTACTGTGACATCACTGTGTGTATTATCTCTGTACTGTGACATCACTGTGTGTATTATCCCTGTACTGTGACATCACTGTGTGTATTATCCCTGTACTGTGACATCACTGTGTGTATTATCTCTGTACTGTGACATCACTGTGTGTATTATCTCTGTACTGTGACATCTCTGTGTGTATTATCCCCTGTACTGTGACATCGCTGTGTGTATTATCCCTGTACTGTGACATCACTGTGTGTATTATCTCTGTACTGTGACATCACTGTGTGTATTATCCCTGTACTGTGACATCACTGTGTGTATTATCTCTGTACTGTGACATCACTGTGTGTATTATCTCTGTACTGTGACATTACTGTGTGTATTATCCCTGTACTGTGACATCACTGTGTGTATTATCCCTGTACTGTGACATCACTGTGTGTATTTTCCCTGTACTGTGACATCACTGTGTGTATTATCTCTGTACTGTGACATCACTGTGTGTATTATCCCTGTACTGTGACATCACTGTGTGTATTATTCCTGTACTGTGACATCACTGTGTGTATTATCCCTGTACTGTGACATCACTGTGTGTATTATCCCTGTACTGTGACATCGCTGTGTGTATTATCCTGTACTGTGACATCACTGTGTGTATTATCCCTGTACTGTGACATCACTGTGTGTATTATCTCTGTACTGTGACATTACTGTGTGTATTATTCCTGTACTGTGACATCACTGTGTGTATTATCCCTGTACTGTGACATCACTGTGTGTATTTTCCCTGTACTGTGACATCACTGTGTGTATTATCTCTGTACTGTGACATCACTGTGTGTATTATCCCGGTACTGTGACATCACTGTGTGTATTATCTCCTGTACTGTGACATCGCTGTGTGTATTATCCCTGTACTGTGACCTCACTGTGTATTATCCCCTGTACTGTGACATCACTGTGTGTATTATCCCCTGTACTGTGACATCACTGTGTGTATTATCCCTGTACTGTGACAACACTGTGTGTATTATCCCCTGTACTGTGACATCACTGTGTGTATTATCCCCTGTACTGTGACATCACTGTGTGTATTATCCCTGTACTGTGACATCGCTGTGTGTATTATCCCTGTACTGTGACATCGCTGTGTGTATTATCCCTGTACTGTGACACCACTGTGTGTATTATCCCCTGTACTGTGACATCACTGTGTGTATTATCCCTGTACTGTGACAACACTGTGTGTATTATCTCTGTACTGTGACATCACTGTGTGTATTACCCCTGTACTGTGACATCACTGTGTGTATTATCCCTGTACTGTGACATCACTGTGTGTATTATCCCTGTACTGTGACATCACTGTGTGTATTATCCTGTACTGTGACATCACTGTGTGTATTATCCCTGTACTGTGACATCACTGTGTGTATTATTCCTGTACTGTGACATCACTGTGTGTATTATTCCTGTACTGTGACATCACTCTGTGTATTATCCCTGTACTGTGACATCACTGTGTGTATTATTCCTGTACTGTGACATCACTGTGTGTATTATCCCTGTACTGTGACATCACTGTGTGTATTATTCCTGTACTGTGACATCACTCTGTGTATTATCCCTGTACTGTGACATCACTCTGTGTATTATCCCTGTACTGTGACATCACTCTGTGTATTATCCCTGTACTGTGACATCACTGTGTGTATTATCCTGTACTGTGACATCTCTGTGTGTATTATCCCTGTACTGTGACATCACTCTGTGTATTATTCCTGTACTGTGACATCACTGTGTGTATTATTCCTGTACTGTGACATCACTGTGTGTATTATCCCTGTACTGTGACATCACTCTGTGTATTATCCCTGTACTGTGACATCACTGTGTGTATTATCCCTGTACTGTGACATCACTGTGTGTATTACCCCTGTACTGTGACATCGCTGTGTGTATTATCCCTGTACTGTGACATCGCTGTGTGTATTATCCCTGTACTGTGACATCACTGTGTGTATTATCTCTGTACTGTGACATTACTGTGTGTATTATCCCTGTACTGTGACATCACTGTGTATTATCTCTGTACTGTGACATCACTGTGTGTATTATCCCTGTACTGTGACATCACTGTGTGTATTATCCCTGTACTGTGACATCACTGTGTGTATTATCCCTGTACTGTGACATCACTGTGTGTATTATCCCTGTACTGTGATATCACTGTGTGTATTATCTCTGTACTGTGACATTACTGTGTGTATTATCCCTGTACTGTGACATCACTGTGTGTATTATCTCTGTACTGTGACATCACTCTGTGTATTATCCCTGTACTGTGATATCACTGTGTGTATTATCTCTGTACTGTGACATTACTGTGTGTATTATCCCTGTACTGTGACATCGCTGTGTGTATTATCCCCTGTACTGTGACATCGCTGTGTGTATTATCCCTGTACTGTGACATCACTGTGTGTACTATCCCTGTACTGTGACATCGCTGTGTGTATTATCCCCTGTACTGTGACATCGCTGTGTGTATTATCCCTGTACTGTGACATCACTGTGTGTATTATCCCTGTACTGTGACATCACTGTGTGTATTATCTCTGTACTGTGACATTACTGTGTGTATTATCCCTGTACTGTGACATCACTGTGTGTATTATCTCTGTACTGTGACATCACTGTGTGTATTATCCTGTACTGTGACATCACTGTGTGTATTATCCCTGTACTGTGACATCACTGTGTGTATTATCTCTGTACTGTGACATCACTGTGTATTATCCCTGTACTGTGATATCACTGTGTGTATTATCTCTGTACTGTGACATCACTGTGTATATTATCCCTGTACTGTGACATCACTGTGTATTATCTCTGTACTGTGACATCACTGTGTGTATTATCCCTGTACTGTGACATCGCTGTGTGTATTATCCCCTGTACTGTGACATCACTGTGTGTATTATCCCTGTACTGTGACATCGCTGTGTGTATTATCCCCTGTACTGTGACATCGCTGTGTGTATTATCCCCTGTACTGTGACATCACTGTGTGTATTATCCCCTGTACTGTGACATCGCTGTGTGTATTATCCCTGTACTGTGACATCGCTGTGTGTATTATCCCCTGTACTGTGACATCACTGTGTGTATTATCCCTGTACTGTGACATCACTGTGTGTATTATTCCTGTACTGTGACATCGCTGTGTGTATTATCCTGTACTGTGACATCACTGTGTGTATTATCCTGTACTGTGACATCACTGTGTGTATTATCCCTGTACTGTGACATCGCTGTGTGTATTATCCCCTGTACTGTGACATCGCTGTGAGTATTATTCCTGTACTGTGACATCACTGTGTGTATTATCCCCTGTATTGTGACATCGCTGTGTGTATTATCCCTGTACTGTGACATCAGTGTGTGTATTATCCCCTGTACTGTGACATCGCTGTGTGTATTATCCCTGTACTGTGACATCACTGTGTGTATTATCCCTGTACTGTGACATCACTGTGTGTATTATCCCCTGTACTGTGACATCGCTGTGTGTATTATCCCTGTACTGTGACATCACTGTGTGTATTATCCCTGTACTGTGACATCACTGTGTGTATTATCTCTGTACTGTGACATTACTGTGTGTATTATCCCTGTACTGTGACATCACTGTGTGTATTATCTCTGTACTGTGACATCACTCTGTGTATTATCCCTGTACTGTGATATCACTGTGTGTATTATCTCTGTACTGTGACATTACTGTGTATATTATCCCTGTACTGTGACATCACTGTGTATTATCTCTGTACTGTGACATCACTGTGTGTATTATCCCTGTACTGTGACATCGCTGTGTGTATTATCCCCTGTACTGTGACATCACTGTGTGTATTATCTCTGTACTGTGACATTACTGTGTGTATTATCCCTGTACTGTGACATCACTGTGTGTATTATCTCTGTACTGTGACATCACTCTGTGTATTATCCCTGTACTGTGATATCACTGTGTGTATTATCTCTGTACTGTGACATCACTGTGTATATTATCCCTGTACTGTGACATCACTGTGTATTATCTCTGTACTGTGACATCACTGTGTGTATTATCCCTGTACTGTGACATCGCTGTGTGTATTATCCCCTGTACTGTGACATCACTGTGTGTATTATCCCTGTACTGTGACATCGCTGTGTGTATTATCCCCTGTACTGTGACATCGCTGTGTGTATTATCCCCTGTACTGTGACATCACTGTGTGTATTATCCCCTGTACTGTGACATCGCTGTGTGTATTATCCCTGTACTGTGACATCGCTGTGTGTATTATCCCCTGTACTGTGACATCACTGTGTGTATTATCCCTGTACTGTGACATCACTGTGTGTATTATTCCTGTACTGTGACATCGCTGTGTGTATTATCCTGTACTGTGACATCACTGTGTGTATTATCCTGTACTGTGACATCACTGTGTGTATTATCCCTGTACTGTGACATCGCTGTGTGTATTATCCCCTGTACTGTGACATCGCTGTGAGTATTATTCCTGTACTGTGACATCACTGTGTGTATTATCCCCTGTACTGTGACATCGCTGTGTGTATTATCCCTGTACTGTGACATCAGTGTGTGTATTATCCCCTGTACTGTGACATCGCTGTGTGTATTATCCCTGTACTGTGACATCACTGTGTGTATTATCCCTGTACTGTGACATCACTGTGTGTATTATCCCCTGTACTGTGACATCGCTGTGTGTATTATCCCTGTACTGTGACATCACTGTGTGTATTATCCCTGTACTGTGACATCACTGTGTGTATTATCTCTGTACTGTGACATTACTGTGTGTATTATCCCTGTACTGTGACATCACTGTGTGTATTATCTCTGTACTGTGACATCACTCTGTGTATTATCCCTGTACTGTGATATCACTGTGTGTATTATCTCTGTACTGTGACATTACTGTGTGTATTATCCCTGTACTGTGACATCGCTGTGTGTATTATCCCCTGTACTGTGACATCGCTGTGTGTATTATCCCTGTACTGTGACATCACTGTGTGTACTATCCCTGTACTGTGACATCGCTGTGTGTATTATCCCTGTACTGTGACAACACTGTGTGTATTATCCCTGTACTGTGACATCACTGTGTGTATTATCCCTGTACTGTGACATCACTGTGTGTATTATCCCTGTACTGTGACATCACTGTGTGTATTATACCTGTACTGTGACATCACTGTGTGTGTTATCCCTGTACTGTGACATCACTGTGTGTATTATCCCTGTACTGTGACATCACTGTGTGTATTATCTCTGTACTGTGACATCGCTGTGTGTATTATCCCTGTACTGTGACATCACTGTGTGTATTATCCCTGTACTGTGACATCGCTGTGTGTATTATCCCTGTACTGTGACATTACTGTGTGTATTATCCCTGTACTGTGACATCACTGTGTGTATTATCTCTGTACTGTGACATCACTGTGTGTATTATCCTGTACTGTGACATCACTGTGTATTATCTCTGTACTGTGACATCACTGTGTGTAATGCAGACAGTTGGTGCAGAAGTGGATGAGGCCGCCCTGCGTTGTGTCTGGTATCGCAGCGCTAGTGGCCGCACCTTGGGCTGTGTTCACACCTGGCGTTTTATCACTATTTGAGCCGTTCTCATGTTATTCGCGGATTCCGTTATCATTGGGGGTCATTTACTAAGGGCCCGATTCGCGTTTTCCAGACGTGTTACTCGAATATTTCCGATTTGCGCCGATTTCCCCTGAATTGCCCCGGGATTTTGCCGCATGCGATCGGATTGTGGCGCATCGGTGCTGGCATGCACGCGACGGAAATCGGGGGGCGTGGCCGAACAAAAACCCGACAGATTCGTAAAAACCGCCGCATTTTTTTTAAAAAATTGTGTTGCGGGACTCGCGCTTACCTTCACCAGGTATAGGATGGTGCACTCCGGCGGACCTCGGGGAACTTCAGCACAGCAGCGCCACCTGGTGGACGTCGGAGGAACTGCCTTAGTGAATCCCGACCGGACCCGAATCCAGCGCAGAGAACGCGCCGCTGGATCGCGAATGGACCGGGTGAGTAAATCTGCCTCATTATGTTTTGTAATTAGGGAAATCTCCTCCTCAGCAGCCGCGGAGTCTGGGAAAGCTGGGTGACAGCTATAGACACTCCGCCCCCTCCCGCCCCGGGTGCATGTCGGCTCTTGAGAAGTCGTCTTCCACCCGTTTCCTTTTTTTTAACCCTTTGCTGACCTGGAGGTTTCCGCTTCCTCTAAGGTCATGAACCGTTTATACCAGAGGAGGTTTCTCCATCCTGATCCGTCTGCAGCGTTAGAGCTCTGTTCAGACTTGGGTCATATCAGCGCGCTGTTTGCAGTGTAGTCATATGGGCGTGGTAACCCAGCTTTTCCAGACCTGTGAGAGGCTATGAAGGGTACTCAATTTTTTTGGGGTGCACCTTAAACCTCAGACATGCGACACAGTTCTGCCGCACTTAGCATAATAAATGTGTTACACAAATGTAGAGAAGACGGGGGATATTTATCATACGCTGGCGCTCGTGATAGCCCCGCCGCTGCAAATTCGCAGCCCGATTCACGATGAGGCTTCTGCCTCTTCATGTATTGGGCTGCCAGCTGCGCAGCGTTTTTCCTACGCCAGGCAGGGCCTGGCGTAGAAAAAAGCGCAGCCGTCGACTTTTCACGTATGAAAAGTCGCCGGCAGCACCAAGTGCGCAGGCGCGGGGACAGTAACGCCCCGCGCCGGCCCACTCCAGTCCGGCCGCGCCCCCCCCTTCACGCCCCACTGGCGTGAAGGTGGCGGATTGAGAAAAATAATCGCAAAAGCTAGCAATAAGCTAGCATTTGCGATTATTTCAGGGCCTCTGCGCCACTGGCGGTGCGCAGAGGTCCTGATAAATATCCCCCGATACGTCTTATGTCTGTGCAAGTCCTTAGTAAATGCAGCTCATCCTGTACAATCTGCTCAGCTCCTCCTGCTCTATAAAATGCTGCCTGCAGATAGGACACTATGTACAATGTGCTCAGCTCCTCCTGCTCTATAACATGCTGCCTGCAGATAGCGCACTATGTACAATCTGCTCAGCTCCTCCTGCTCTATAACATGCTGTCTGCAGATAGGACACTATGTACAATCTGCTCAGCTCCTCCTGCTCTATAACATGCTGCCTGCAGATAGGACACTATGTACAATGTGCTCAGCTCCTCCTGCTCTATAACATGCTGCCTGCAGATAGGACACTGTGTACAATCTGCTCAGCTCCTCCTGCTCTATAACATGCTGCCTGCAGATAGGACACTATGTACAATCTGCTCAGCTCCTCCTGCTCTATAACATGCTGCCTGCAGATAGGACACTATGTACAATGTGCTCAGCTCCTCCTGCTCTATAACATGCTGCCTGCAGATAGGACACTATGTACAATGTGCTCAGCTCCTCCTGCTCTATAACATGCTGCCTGCAGATAGGACACTATGTACAATCTGCTCAGCTCCTCCTGCTCTATAACATGCTGCCTGCAGATAGGACACTATGTACAATGTGCTCAGCTCCTCCTGCTCTATAACATGCTGCCTGCAGATAGGACACTATGTACAATCTGCTCAGCTCCTCCTGCTCTATAACATGCTGCCTGCAGATAGGACACTATGTACAATGTGCTCAGCTCCTCCTGCTCTATAACATGCTGCCTGCAGATAGGACACTATGTACAATCTGCTCAGCTCCTCCTGCTCTATAACATGCTGCCTGCAGATAGGACACTATGTACAATCTGCTCAGCTCCTCCTGCTCTATAACATGCTGCCTGCAGATAGGACACTATGTACAATGTGCTCAGCTCCTCCTGCTCTATAACATGCTGCCTGCAGATAGGACACTATGTACAATCTGCTCAGCTCCTCCTGCTCTATAACATGCTGCCTGCAGATAGGACACTATGTACAATCTGCTCAGCTCCTGCTCTATAACATGCTGCCTGCAGATAGGACACTATGTACAATCTGCTCAGCTCCTCCTGCTCTATAACATGCTGCCTGCAGATAGGACACTATGTACAATCTGCTCAGATCCTCCTGCTCTATAACATGCTGCCTGCAGATAGGACACTATGTACAATGTGCTCAGCTCCTCCTGCTCTATAACATGCTGCCTGCAGATAGGACACTATGTACAATCTGCTCAGCTCCTCCTGCTCTATAACATGCTGCCTGCAGATAGGACACTTTATACAATCTGCTCAGCTCCTACTGCTCTATAACATGCTGCCTGCAGATAGGACACTATGTACAATCTGCTCAGATCCTCCTGCTCTATAACATGCTGCCTGCAGATAGGACACTATGTACAATCTGCTCAGATCCTCCTGCTCTATAACATGCTGCCTGCAGATAGGACACTATGTATGATCTGCTCAGCTCCTCCTGCTCTATAACATGCTGCCTGCAGATAGGACACTATGTACAATCTGCTCAGATCCTCCTGCTCTATAACATGCTGCCTGCAGATAGGACACTATGTACAATCTGCTCAGCTCCTCCTGCTCTATAACATGCTGCCTGCAGATAGGACACTATGTACAATGTGCTCAGCTCCTCCTGCTCTATAACATGCTGCCTGCAGATAGGACACTATGTACAATGTGCTCAGCTCCTCCTGCTCTATAACATGCTGCCTGCAGATAGGACACTATGTACAATCTGCTCAGCTCCTCCTGCTCTATAACATGCTGCCTGCAGATAGGACACTATGTATGATCTGCTCAGCTCCTCCTGCTCTATAACATGCTGCCTGCAGATAGGACACTATGTACAATCTGCTCAGCTCATCCTGCTCTATAACATGCTGCCTGCAGATAGGACACTATGTACAATGTGCTCAGCTCCTCCTGCTCTATAACATGCTGCCTGCAGATAGGACACTATGTACAATGTGCTCAGCTCCTCCTGCTCTATAACATGTTGCCTGCAGATAGGACACTATGTACAATGTGCTCAGCTCCTCCTGCTCTATAACATGCTGCCTGCAGATAGGACACTATGTACAATGTGCTCAGCTCCTCCTGCTCTATAACATGCTGCCTGCAGATAGGACATTATGTACAATCTGCTCAGCTCCTCCTGCTCTATAACATGCTGCCTGCAGATAGGACACTATGTATGATCTGCTCAGCTCCTCCTGCTCTATAACATGCTGCCTGCAGATAGGACACTATGTACAATGTGCTCAGCTCCTCGTGCTCTATAACATGCTGCCTGCAGGTAGGACACTATATACAACCTGCTCATCTCCTACTGCTCTATAACATGCTGCCTGCAGTTAGGACACTATGTACAATGTGCTCAGCTCCTCCTGCTCTATAACATGCTGCATGCAGATAGGACACTATGTACAATGTGCTCAGCTCCTCCTGCTCTATAACATGCTGCCTGCAGATAGGACACTATGTACAATCTCCTCAGCTCCTCCTGCTCTATAATATGCTGCCTGCAGATAGGACACTATGTACAATCTGCTCATCTCCATCTGCTCTATAACATGCTGCCTGCAGATAGGACACTATGTACAATGTGCTCAGCTCCTCCTGCTCTATAACATGCTGCCTGCAGATAGGACACTATGTACAATGTGCTCAGCTCCTCATGCTCTATAACATGCTGCCTGCAGATAGGACACTATGTACAATCTGCTCAGCTCCTCCTGCTCTATAACATGCTGCCTGCAGATAGGACACTATGTACAATCTGCTCAGCTCCTCCTGCTCTATAACATGCTGCCTGCAGATAGGACACTATGTACAATCTGCTCAGCTCCTCCTGCTCTATAACATGCTGCATGCAGATAGGACACTATGTACAATCTGCTCAGCTCCTCCTGCTCTATAACATGATGCCTGCAGATAGGACACTATGTACCATCTGCTCAGCTCCTCCTGCTCTATAACATGCTGCCTGCAGATAGGACACTATGTACAATCTGCTCAGCTCCTCCTGCTCTATAACATGCTGCCTGCAGATAGGACACTATGTACAATCAGCTCAGCTCATCCTGCTCTATACCATGCTGCCTGCAGATAGGACACTGTGTACAATCAGCTCAGCTCCTCCTGCTCTATACCATGCTGCCTGCAGATAGGACACTATGTACAATGTGCTCAGCTCCTCCTGCTCTATAACATGCTGCCTGCAGATAGGACACTATGTACAACCTGCTCAGCTCCTCCTGCTCTATAACATGCTGCCTGCAGATAGGACACTATGTACAATGTGCTCAGCTCCTCCTGCTCTATAACATGCTGCCTGCAGATAGGACACTATGTACAACCTGCTCAGCTCCTCCTGCTCTATAACATGCTGCCTGCAGATAGGACACTATGTACAACCTGCTAAGCTCCTCCTGCTCTATAACATGCTGCCTGCAGATAGGACACTATGTATAATCTGCTCAGCTCCTCCTGCTCTATAACATGCTGCCTGCAGATAGGACACTATGTACAATCTGCTCAGCTCCTCCTGCTCTATAACATGCTGCCTGCAGATAGGACACTATGTACAACCTGCTCAGCTCCTCCTGCTCTATAACATGCTGCCTGCAGATAGGACACTATGTACAACCTGCTCAGCTCCTCCTGCTCTATAACATGCTGCCTGCAGATAGGACACTATGTACAATCTGCTCAGCTCCTCCTGCTCTATAACATGCTGCCTGCAGATAGGACACTATGTACAACCTGCTCAGCTCCTCCTGCTCTATAACATGCTGCCTGCATGGAAGGTCATACAGTGTGCGACACACTCCATGATAGATGTGTTGCTGGGTCAAGCGCTCTTGTCTATGTGTGATCCTGGTATATATATAACAGTGGTGCGACGGGATTGGATCGGGGACGGACAGACACTTTTTGGCACATCAGTCATCGTCCTCGGCGTCCAGCCAGTAACTGTACAATTCAGTAGTTTCCTCGCTCCCTAAAATCTGCACCCACTGTACAGCGTCTGCAGAGCATTGGCACCGCTTTCCCAGGAGCAGAGAGGCTCCTTCCTCAGAGCTGCTGGTGATGAGCCCCAATCACCGGGAGCGGCCATGTGTAGGACAGAAACCAAGGGGAAACACTTCCCCCTAGTCACAGTGGTCACCCAGCTTTTTAAGGTTCCTCACTGGCAAATTTACATTCCACGTTCCTTCCATCCAGCCAACTGTGCCGTAGTAGTTTTTAACAAGTTTTAAATTCAATAGAAAACCTAATTTGTAACAAATTGCACATCACTCAGCTTTCCCAGGTTCCTCAATGGTAAATTGTAGTTCAGTGATCAACAGAATTATCTAACACTCTCTTTTTAGGGTATAAAAAAGATTGGGAAAAATTATAGAAAAATTGCTCTCCACCCAGCTTACCCAAGTCCCTGAATGGTGAATCTATGCTCAATAATCCCAAGAATTACCTGATGTCACCTTTTTAGGGTTTAACAAGATTGAGAAAGCTTGTAGGAAACTTACCAAACTTTTCCAGGTCCCTGAATGGTAAATGTCCCCCAACACGCTATAGGAAATGTGATGTGACGCGTAACGATTGTTGGGGGGCGGTCACCATCTACGTTTTCGCTTCCACTTTGCAGAAACATTAATAGAAAACGTTTCTAATGGATCCATTTATTATAACGGATACTTTGTTTTCCGTTAGTTTCCGTTTTCCTGTTCACATAACAAAAAGAAACCGATACTCACGTAACGCTGGATCCGAAATTCATCATTATATGGGACCAGACCCTCACCCGGATCTCCTACATTTCCTGAGCAGGGGACATAAAGGCCATCACCCAGCTCTCCCAGGAGCAGATAGGAGGGGCGTGCCCTGTACACCATGAGCAGTGAGTGCAGCAATGTGATCCTTGTGAACACCTCCCCAGCAGCAGCCACTCCCTGCCGCAGCCACTCCGAAAACTTTCTACACTCAGTACAAAGATCAAAGGTAGGAAGCAATGCTCTGCAAGCACAGGCAGAACATCGCACCCCAGATCCCAGGGACATGAGCCGGAGCCCTCCTCGCCTGAGACCATGTATAACGTCACCCAGGTAAGCGCCTGCTCTGCCCCTTTAAGGCTGCAGTCACCCAGGTAAGCGCCTGCTCTGCCCCTTTAAGGCTGCAGTCACCCAGGTAAGCGCCTGCTCTGCCCCTTTAAGGCTGCAGTCACCCAGGTAAGCGCCTGCTCTGCCCCTTTAAGGCTGCAGTCACCCAGGTAAGCGCCTGCTCTGCCCCTTTAAGGCTGCAGTCACCCAGGTAAGCGCCTGTTATGCCCCTTTAAGGCTGCAGTCACCCAGGTAAGCGCCTGCTCTGCCCCTTTAAGGCTGCAGTCACACAGGTAAGCGCCTGCTCTGCCCCTTTAAGGCTGCAGTCACACAGGTAAGCGCCTGCTCTGCCCCTTTAAGGCTGCAGTCACCCAGGTAAGCGCCTGCTCTGCCCCTTTAAGGCTGCAGTCACCCAGGTAAGCGCCTGTTATGCCCCTTTAAGGCTGCAGTCACACAGGTAAGCGCCTGCTCTGCCCCTTTAAGGCTGCAGTCACACAGGTAAGCGCCTGCTCTGCCCCTTTAAGGCTGCAGTCACACAGGTAAGCGCCTGCTCTGCCCCTTTAAGGCTGCAGTCACACAGGTAAGCGCCTGCTCTGCCCCTTTAAGGCTGCAGTCACACAGGTAAGCGCCTGCTCTGCCCCTTTAAGGGCGCGTTCACACGTTCCGCTAGCACCGCGTTCATAACGCGACGCTAGCGCAAAGGGGGCGGAGTTTGGGGCGATCACATATGCGTTTCCAGAGAAACGCATGCGATCAGGTTATTAATCGCATGCGTTTCACGGGAAACGCATATGTGATCGGCCCGAGCCCCGCCCACTGTGCGCTAGCGTCGCGTTATGAAGGCGACAATAGCGGAACGTGTGAACGCGCCCTAAGGCTGCAGTCACACAGGTAGCGGCTTCCCCTCTGCCCCTTTAAGGCTGCAATCACCCAGGTAAGCGTCTGCTCTGCCCCTTTAAGGCTGCAATCACACAGCTAGCGGCTTCTGCTCTGCCCCTTTAAGGCTGCAGTCACCCAGGTAAGCGCCTGTTATGCCCCTTTAAGGCTGCAGTCACCCAGGTAAGCGCCTGCTCTGCCCCTTTAAGGCTGCAGTCAACCAGGTAAGCGCCTGTTATGCCCCTTTAATGCTGCAATCACCCAGGTAAGCGCCTGTTATGCCCCTTTAAGGCTGCAGTCACCCAGGTAAGCGCCTGCTCTGCCCCTTTAATGCTGTAATCACCCAGGTAAGCGCCTGTTATGCCCCTTTAAGGCTGCAGTCACCCAGGTAAGCGCCTGTTATGCCCCTTTAAGGCTGCAGTCACCCAGGTAAGCGCCTGTTATGCCCCTTTAAGGCTGCAGTCACCCAGGTAAGCGCCTGCTCTGCCCCTTTAAGGCTGCAGTCACCCAGGTAAGCGCCTGCTCTGCCCCTTTAAGGCTGCAGTCACACAGGTAAGCGCCTGCTCTGCCCCTTTAATGCTGCAGTCACACAGGTAAGCGCCTGTTATGCCCCTTTAAGGCTGCAGTCACACAGGTAAGCACCTGTTATGCCCCTTTAAGGCTGCAGTCACCCAGGTAAGCGCCTGCTCTGCCCCTTTAAGGCTGCAGTCACCCAGGTAAGCGCCTGTTATGCCCCTTTAAGGCTGCAGTCACACAGGTAAGCGCCTGTTATGCCCCTTTAAGGCTGCAGTCACACAGGTAAGCGCCTGCTCTGCCCCTTTAAGGCTGCAGTCACCCAGGTAAGCGCCTGCTCTGCCCCTTTAAGGCTGCAGTCACACAGGTAAGCGCCTGTTATGCCCCTTTAAGGCTGCAGTCACCCAGGTAAGCGCCTGTTATGCCCCTTTAAGGCTGCAGTCACCCAGGTAAGCGCCTGCTCTGCCCCTTTAAGGCTGCAGTCATCCAGGTAAGCGCCTGCTCTGCCCCTTTAAGGCTGCAGTCATCCAGGTAAGCGCCTGTTATGCCCCTTTAAGGCTGCAGTCACCCAGGTAAGCGCCTGCTCTGCCCCTTTAAGGCTGCAGTCACCCAGGTAAGCGCCTGTTATGCCCCTTTAAGGCTGCAGTCACCCAGGTAAGCGCCTGTTATGCCCCTTTAAGGCTGCAGTCACCCAGGTAAGCGCCTGCTCTGCCCCTTTAAGGCTGCAGTCATCCAGGTAAGCGCCTGCTCTGCCCCTTTAAGGCTGCAGTCACCCAGGTAGCGGCTTCTCCTCTGCCCCTTTAAGGCTGCAGTCACCCAGGTAAGCGCCTGCTCTGCCCCTTTAAGGCTGCAGTCACACAGGTAAGCGCCTGCTCTGCCCCTTTAAGGCTGCAGTCACCCAGGTAAGCGCCTGTTCTGCCCCTTTAAGGCTGCAGTCACACAGGTGGCGGCTTCTCCTCTGCCCCTTTAAGGCTGCAGTCACACAGGTAAGCGCCTGCTCTGCCCCTTTAAGGCTGCAGTCACCCAGGTAGCGGCTTCTCCTCTGCCCCTTTAAGGCTGCAGTCACCCAGGTAGCGGCTTCTCCTCTGCCCCTTTAAGGCTGCAGTCACCCAGGTAGCGGCTATGACCTCCCCGTGTACCTGAGTGACCCCCAGCACATCACCGGCGCCGCTGCTAGTTACAAACTTAATAAGCAGCAATTTATTTTTCTTCTACAAGAAGTCGCAACATCTCCGGGGTCATGGCGTTACTTGTGCGGCCCAGTCCATAGAAAGATATGCAATGGGGGGATGGGGACCCCCGATATTAGGGAATGACCCCCACTATCATCCGCTCGGATCTGGTGGAATCCCCGGATTTATCTAAAAATGATGCAGTAATGATGTCTGTGGGGAAGATCACTTACCTGCCATCAGTCTGCCCTCCTCTAGGGGGCGCTATAAATCTGCCCCCCAACCCCCCCCCCCCCCCCCCGCCAGGCTCCTGCTGTGTGATACAGTAAATAAAAACATCAAAAAGGATCTGAATTAGGAGGGAGTCCGAAAGAGCGCCAAAATAGTAGAGGGGCCTGTCCCTAACCCCCCATGTGTACGAGGAGAGGTCCTGGGGTCTCTGGTGTCATGAGGAGGACACTAGAAGGTAAAAACAATAGCCCGCCCCCCCCCCCCCCCCCACGTGCCGATGCCCCCATAAGCCACGCAGGGATGGTCTCCTGCTATGTGAATATTCCTGGGGGACCCCTTTAAAATCCCCTTCACTTTATGTGAACGCCAGTCTTAGAAGGTGCCCCCACCCGCTCCGCCACAGCAGGACTACAAGTCCCAGCCTGTCTTCTGTGATCACCCGCTGCTCGCCTTTAATTAAAGGGGTTGTACCATCTCTATCCACAGAGTAGTGGGGGTCCGAGCACTGGGGGTCTCATTTATTATGGCGCAGCAGTTGGATCTCTGTGGGGTCCCGGCGGATGGACCCCCATGATGCCGGGGAGAATGTCCCAGGTTCTGGGGCTCCTGGGTGCCACAAGCGGGTGCAGATGATAAGGGGAAAGAGGCCGCTCCTCCCATTTATTTCACCCTTCTGGTTCTGGAAACCTGAAGGTGTGAATGCAGCCGCATGATTTACACCATTTCCATATGAGAGGGAGGAGGTACCTACCCTGCAGGGGGTCTTCACCGAACAGCAGCAATGCCACATTCCTAGAGACCTTTGTGTATGTCATGAGTAGCAGCAGGACTGTGATATATGGGTGTATGTTCCAGGATTGTATCTCCTCCAGGTGCAGTGCGGGCATGTCCTCACCCTGCTGTGCTCTGTGCTCTCTGCAGCCAGTGTTATGTATTGTCCCTGGAGAGATGTGTAATCAGACCTCACACTGCTGTGCTCTGTGCTCTCTGCAGCCAGTGTTATGTACTGTCCCTGGAGAGATGTGTAATCAGACCTCACACTGCTGTGCTCTGTGCTCTCTGCAGCCAGTGTTATGTATTGTCCCTGGAGAGATGTGTAATCAGACCTCACACTGCTGTGCTCTGTGCTCTCTGCAGCCAGTGTTATGTATTGTCCCTGGAGAGATGTGTAATCAGACCTCACACTGCAGTGCTCTGTGCTCTCTGCAGTCAGTGTTATGTATTGTCCCTGGAGAGATGTGTAATCAGACCTCACACTGCTGTGCTCTGTGCTCTCTGCAGCCAGTGTTATGTATTGTCCCTGGAGAGATGTGTAATCAGACCTCACACTGCCGTGCTCTGTGCTCTCTGCAGCCAGTGTTATGTATTGTCCCTGGAGAGATGTGTAATCAGACCTCACACTGCTGTGCTCTGTGCTCTCTGCAGCCAGTGTTATGTATTGTCCCTGGAGAGATGTGTAATAATACATCACACTGCTGTGCTCTGTGCTCTCTGCAGCCAGTGTTATGTATTGTCCCTGGAGAGATGTGTAATCAGACCTCACACTGCTGTGCTCTGTGCTCCCTGCAGCCAGTGTTATGTACTGTCCCTGGAGAGATGTGTAATCATACCTCACACTGCTGTGCTCTGTGCTCCCTGCAGCCAGTGTTATGTACTGTCCCTGGAGAGATGTGTAATCAGACCTCACACTGCTGTGCTCTGTGCAGCCAGTGTTATGTATTGTCCCTGGAGTGATGTGTAATCAGACCTCACACTGCTGTGCTCTGTGCTCTCTGCAGCCAGTGTTATGTACTGTCCCTGGAGAGATGTGTAATCAGACCTCACACTGCTGTGCTCTGTGCTCTCTGCAGCCAGTGTTATGTACTGTACCTGGAGAGATGTGTAATCAGACCTCACACTGCTGTGCTCTGTGCTCTCTGCAGCCAGTGCTATGTATAGTCCCTGGAGAGATGTGTAATCAGACCTCACACTGCTGTGCTCTGTGCTCTCTGCAGCCAGTGTTATGTACTGTCCCTGGAGAGATGTGTAATCAGACCTCACACTGCTGTGCTCTGTGCTCTCTGCAGCCAGTGTTATGTATTGTCCCTGGAGAGATGTGTAATCAGACCTCACACTGCTGTGCTCTGTGCTCTCTTCAGCCGGTGTTATGTATTGTCCCTGGAGAGATGTGTAATCAGACCTCACACTGCTGTGCTCTGTGCTCTCTGCAGCCAGTGTTATGTATTGTCCCTGGAGAGATGTGTAATCAGACCTCACACTGCTGTGCTCTGTGCTCTCTGCAGCCAGTATTATGTACTGTCCCTGGAGAGATGTGTAACCAAACCTCACACTGCTGTGCTCTGTGCTCTCTGCAGCCAGTGTTATGTATTGTCCCTGGAGAGATGTGTAATCAGACCTCACACTGCTGTGCTCTGTGCTCTCTGCAGCCAGTGTTATGTATTGTCCCTGGAGAGATGTGTAATCAGACCTCACACTGCCGTGCTCTGTGCTCTCTGCAGTCAGTGTTATGTAATGTCCCTGGAGAGATGTGTAATCAGACCTCACACTGCTGTGCTCTGTGCTCTCTGCAGTCAGTGTTATGTAATGTCCCTGGAGAGATGTGTAATCAGACCTCACACTGCTGTGCTCTGTGCAGCCAGTGTTATGTATTGTCCCTGGAGAGATGTGTAATCAGACCTCACACTGCTGTGCTCTGTGCTCTGCAGCCAGTGTTATGTATTGTCCCTGGAGAGATGTGTAATCAGACCTCACACTGCTGTGCTCTGTGCTCTCTGCAGCCAGTGTCAGGTATTGTCCCTGGAGAGATGTGTAATCATACCTCACACTGCTGTGCTCTGTGCTCTCTGCAGCCAGTGTTATGTATTATCCCTGGAGAGATGTGTAATCAGTCCTCACACTGCTGTGCTCTGTGCTCTCTGCAGCCAGTGTCAGGTATTGTCCCTGGAGAGATGTGTAATCAGACCTCACACTGCTGTGCTCTGTGCTCTCTGCAGCCAGTGTTATGTATTATCCCTGGAGAGATGTGTAATCAGTCCTCACACTGCTGTGCTCTGTGCTCTCTGCAGCCAGTGTTATGTATTGTCCCTGGAGAGATGTGTAATCAGACCTCACACTGCTGTGCTCTGTGCTCTCTGCAGCCAGTGTTATGTATTGTCCCTGGAGAGATGTGTAATCAGACCTCACACTGCTGTGCTCTGTGCTCTCTGCAGCCAGTGTTATGTACTGTCCCTGGAGAGATGTGTAATCAGACCTCACACTGCTGTGATCTGTGCTCTCTGCAGCCAGTGTTATGTACTGTCCCTGGAGAGATGTGTAATCAGACCTCACACTGCTGTGCTCTGTGCTCTCTGCAGCCAGTGTTATGTATTGTCCCTGGAGAGATGTGTAATCAGACGTCACACTGCTGTGCTCTGTGCTCTCTGCAGCCAGTGTTATGTATTGTCCCTGGAGAGATGTGTAATCAGACCTCACACTGCTGTGCTCTGTGCTCTCTGCAGCCAGTGTTATGTATTGTCCCTGGAGAGATGTGTAATCAGACCTCACACTGCTGTGCTCTGTGCTCTCTGCAGCCAGTGTTATGTATTGTCCCTGGAGAGATGTGTAATCAGACCTCACACTGCTGTGCTCTGTGCTCTCTGCAGCCAGTGTTATGTAATGTCCCTGGAGAGATGTGTAATCAGACCTCACACTGCTGTGCTCTGTGCTCTCTGCAGCCAGTGTTATGTAATGTCCCTGGAGAGATGTGTAATCAGACCTCACACTGCTGTGCTCTGTGCTCTCTGCAGCCAGTGTTATGTATTGTCCCTGGAGAGACGTGTAATCAGACCTCACACTGCTGTGCTCTGTGCTCTCTGCAGCCAGTGTTATGTATTATCCCTGGAGAGACGTGTAATCAGACCTCACACTGCTGTGCTCTGTGCTCTCTGCAGCCAGTGTTATGTATTGTCCCTGGAGAGATGTGTAATCAGACCTCACACTGCTGTGCTCTGTGCTCTCTGCAGCCAGTGATATGTACTGTCCCTGGAGAGATGTGTAATCAGACCTCACACTGCTGTGCTCTGTGCTCTCTGCAGCCAGTGTTATGTATTGTCCCTGGAGAGATGTGTAATCAGACCTCACACTGCTGTGCTCTGTGCTCTCTGCAGCCAGTGTTATGTACTGTCCCTGGAGAGATGTGTAATCAGACGTCACACTGCTGTGCTCTGTGCTCTCTGCAGCCAGTGTTATGTATCGTCCCTGGAGAGATGTGTAATCAGACGTCACACTGCTGTGCTCTGTGCTCTCTGCAGCCAGTGTTATGTACTGTCCCTGGAGAGATGTGTAATCAGACGTCACACTGCTGTGCTCTGTGCTCTGTGCTCTGTGCACTTAGCTGCAGAAGCCGACCTCAGAATTTCCTGCACAGGGGATATGGAGATACTCAGTGCAGGGCGCTAAGAGCACAGCAGTGTTGGGACAGACTTTTAAGAGGCTACAACCATGGAACATAAATACATGTATATCACAGTCCTGCTGCTACTATCAGATACACAAAGGTCTTACTACACATCCGAGACAAAGCTCAACACTGACCGAATTCTTAAACACCTAAGATCGCCCTCAGGACTGTCCTGACAGAATGGAGCTCACCGGTGCGGCCTATAACAGAACTACAATGTATATCGCCCTCAGGACTGTCCTGACAGAATGGAGCTCACCGGTGCGGCCTATAACAGAACTTTCATTACATTACAATGTATATCGCCCTCAGGACTGCCCTGACAGAATGGAGCTCACCGGTGCGCCTATAACAGAACTACAATGTATATCGCCCTCAGGACTGTCCTGACAGAATGGAGCTCACCGGTGCCGCCTATAACAGAACTTTCATTACATTACAGTGTATATCGCCCTCAGGACTGTCCTGACAGAATGGAGCTCACCGGTGCGGCCTATAACAGAACTTTCATTACATTACAGTGTATATCGCCCTCAGGACTGCCCTGACAGAATGGAGCTCACCGGTGCGCCTATAACAGAACTACAATGTATATCGCCCTCAGGACTGTCCTGACAGAATGGAGCTCACCGGTGCGGCCTATAACAGAACTTTCATTACATTACAATGTATATCGCCCTCAGGACTGCCCTGACAGAATGGAGCTCACCGGTGCGGCCTATAACAGAACTTTCATTACATTACAATGTATATCGCCCTCAGGACTGCCCTGACAGAATGGAGCTCACCGGTGCCGCCTATAACAGAACTTTCATTACATTACAATGTATATCGCCCTCAGGAGTGTCCTGACAGAATGGAGCTCACCGGTGCCGCCTATAACAGAACTTTCATTACATTACAATGTATATCGCCCTCAGGAGTGTCCTGACAGAATGGAGCTCACCGGTGCCGCCTATAACAGAACTTTCATTACATTACAATGTATATCGCCCTCAGGACTGTCCTGACAGAATGGAGCTCACCGGTGCGGCCTATAACAGAACTACAATGTATATCGCCCTCAGGACTGCCCTGACAGAATGGAGCTCACCGGTGCCGCCTATAACAGAACTTTCATTACATTACAGTGTATATCGCCCTCAGGACTGTCCTGACAGAATGGAGCTCACCGGTGCGGCCTATAACAGAACTTTCATTACATTACAATGTATATCGCCCTCAGGACTGTCCTGACAGAATGGAGCTCACCGGTGCCGCCTATAACAGAACTTTCATTACATTACAATGTATATCGCCCTCAGGACTGCCCTGACAGAATGGAGCTCACCGGTGCCGCCTATAACAGAACTTTCATTACATTACAATGTATATCGCCCTCAGGACTGTCCTGACAGAATGGAGCTCACCGGTGCGGCCTATAACAGAACTACAATGTATATCGCCCTCAGGACTGCCCTGACAGAATGGAGCTCACCGGTGCCGCCTATAACAGAACTTTCATTACATTACAGTGTATATCGCCCTCAGGACTGCCCTGACAGAATGGAGCTCACCGGTGCCGCCTATAACAGAACTTTCATTACATTACAATGTATATCGCCCTCAGGACTGTCCTGACAGAATGGAGCTCACCGGTGCCGCCTATAACAGAACCTTCATTACATTACAGTGTATATCGCCCTCAGGACTGCCCTGACAGAATGGAGCTCACCGGTGCCGCCTATAACAGAACTTTCATTACATTACAATGTATATCGCCCTCAGGACTGTCCTGACAGAATGGAGCTCACCGGTGCGGCCTATAACAGAACTTTCATTACATTACAATGTATATCGCCCTCAGGACTGTCCTGACAGAATGGAGCTCACCGGTGCGGCCTATAACAGAACTTTCATTACATTACAATGTATATCGCCCTCAGGACTGTCCTGACAGAATGGAGCTCACCGGTGCCGCCTATAACAGAACTTTCATTACATTACAATGTATATCGCCCTCAGGACTGCCCCGACAGAATGGAGCTCACCGGTGCCGCCTATAACAGAACTTTCATTACATTACAATGTATATCGCCCTCAGGACTGCCCTGACAGAATGGAGCTCACCGGTGCCGCCTATAACAGAACTTTCATTACATTACAATGTATATCGCCCTCAGGACTGTCCTGACAGAATGGAGCTCACCGGTGCGGCCTATAACAGAACTTTCATTACATTACAGTGTATATCGCCCTCAGGACTGTCCTGACAGAATGGAGCTCACCGGTGCGGCCTATAACAGAACTACAATGTATATCGCCCTCAGGACTGCCCTGACAGAATGGAGCTCACCGGTGCCGCCTATAACAGAACTTTCATTACATTACAGTGTATATCGCCCTCAGGACTGTCCTGACAGAATGGAGCTCACCGGTGCCGCCTATAACAGAACTTTCATTACATTACAATGTATATCGCCCTCAGGACTGTCCTGACAGAATGGAGCTCACCGGTGCCGCCTATAACAGAACCTTCATTACATTACAGTGTATATCGCCCTCAGGACTGCCCTGACAGAATGGAGCTCACCGGTGCCGCCTATAACAGAACTTTCATTACATTACAATGTATATCGCCCTCAGGACTGCCCTGACAGAATGGAGCTCACCGGTGCCGCCTATAACAGAACTTTCATTACATTACAGTGTATATCGCCCCCAGGACTGCCCTGACAGAATGGAGCTCACCGGTGCCGCCTATAACAGAACTTTCATTACATTACAATGTATATCGCCCTCAGGACTGCCCCGACAGAATGGAGCTCACTGGTGCGGCCTATAACAGAGCTTTCATTACATTACAATGTATATCGCCCTCAGGACTGTCCTGACAGAATGGAGCTCACCGGTGCCGCCTATAACAGAACTTTCATTACATTACAATGTATATCGCCCTCAGGACTGCCCTGACAGAATGGAGCTCACCGGTGCGGCCTATAACAGAACTACAATGTATATCGCCCTCAGGACTGCCCTGACAGAATGGAGCTCACCGGTGCGGCCTATAACAGAACTACAATGTATATCGCCCTCAGGAGTGTCCTGACAGAATGGAGCTCACCGGTGCGGCCTATAACAGAACTTTCATTACATTACAATGTATATCGCCCTCAGGACTGCCCCGACAGAATGGAGCTCACCGGTGCCGCCTATAACAGAACTTTCATTACATTACAATGTATATCGCCCTCAGGAGTGTCCTGACAGAATGGAGCTCACCGGTGCCGCCTATAACAGAACTTTCATTACATTACAATGTATATCGCCCTCAGGACTGCCCCGACAGAATGGAGCTCACCGGTGCGGCCTATAACAGAACTTTCATTACATTACAATGTATATCGCCCTCAGGAGTGTCCTGACAGAATGGAGCTCACCGGTGCCGCCTATAACAGAACTTTCATTACTTACCAATGTATATCGCCCTCAGGAGTGTCCTGACAGAATGGAGCTCACCGGTGCCGCCTATAACAGAACTTTCATTACACTACAATGTATATCGCCCTCAGGACTGCCCCGACAGAATGGAGCTCACCGGTGCCGCCTATAACAGAACTTTCATTACATTACAATGTATATCGCCCTCAGGACTGCCCCGACAGAATGGAGCTCACCGGTGCCGCCTATAACAGAACTTTCATTACATTACAATGTATATCGCCCTCAGGACTGCCCCGACAGAATGGAGCTCACCGGTGCCGCCTATAACAGAACTTTCATTACATTACAGTGTATATCGCCCTCAGGACTGCCCTGACAGAATGGAGCTCACCGGTGCCGCCTATAACAGAACTTTCATTACATTACAATGTATATCGCCCTCAGGACTGCCCTGACAGAATGGAGCTCACCGGTGCGGCCTATAACAGAACTTTCATTACATTACAGTGTATATCGCCCTCAGGACTGCCCTGACAGAATGGAGCTCACCGGTGCCGCCTATAACAGAACTTTCATTACACTACAATGTATATCGCCCTCAGGACTGCCCTGACAGAATGGAGCTCACCGGTGCGGCCTATAACAGAACTTTCATTACATTACAATGTATATCGCCCTCAGGACTGCCCCGACAGAATGGAGCTCACCGGTGCGGCCTATAACAGAACTTTCATTACATTACAGTGTATATCGCCCTCAGGACTGCCCTGACAGAATGGAGCTCACCGGTGCGGCCTATAACAGAACTTTCATTACATTACAATGTATATCGCCCTCAGGACTGCCCTGACAGAATGGAGCTCACCGGTGCCGCCTATAACAGAACTTTCATTACATTACAATGTATATCGCCCTCAGGACTGTCCTGACAGAATGGAGCTCACCGGTGCCGCCTATAACAGAACTACAATGTATATCGCCCTCAGGACTGCCCCGACAGAATGGAGCTCACCGGTGCCGCCTATAACAGAACTTTCATTACATTACAATGTATATCGCCCTCAGGACTGCCCTGACAGAATGGAGCTCACCGGTGCCGCCTATAACAGAACTTTCATTACATTACAATGTATATCGCCCTCAGGACTGCCCCGACAGAATGGAGCTCACCGGTGCGGCCTATAACAGAACTTTCATTACATTACAATGTAATTGGTCCTTAGTCCTAGTCATGGCTGCGACGCAGTTACAATAGGGAACCGCCATGGTGAGAGGATGAGGGAGTAAACGTGCCACGTCCTACCTCTGGTGCTGCCACCACCGATGACGTGATAATTCCCATGTATAGCGCATGCGCGAGAGTGTACGATGTGGTGACCACAATGGCCGTAAGTAGAGTTGGCGCATGCGTGGGGACATAGGCTAATTGCACTGTATTAGTCCAATTAGGAGTAATTAGGAAGACTCGCGCATGCGTGGGGACATTAACTTACAATTCCCATATTACCCATGAGATTGGATGGTGACAAAATAAAATGGTATAAAACATACTGTTGTGCATTCTGTGCCATATGGAGGAGCATTCCTATAGGGCAGGATCTAAGGGGCAGCGCAGGGCCATACATCCTCCCTGTGAGAGCTTAGGGACACCGGTGAGCTCCATTCTGTCAGGACAGTCCTGAGGGCGATATACATTGTAGTGTAATGAAAGTTCTGTTATAGGCGGCACCGGTGAGCTCCATTCTGTCGGGGCAGTCCTGAGGGCGATATACATTGTAATGTAATGAAAGCTCTGTTATAGGCCGCACCAGTGAGCTCCATTCTGTCGGGGCAGTCCTGAGGGCGATATACATTGTAATGTAATGAAAGTTCTGTTATAGGCCGCACCGGTGAGCTCCATTCTGTCGGGGCAGTCCTGAGGGCGATATACATTGTAATGTAATGAAAGTTCTGTTATAGGCGCACCGGTGAGCTCCATTCTGTCAGGGCAGTCCTGAGGGCGATATACATTGTAATGTAATGAAAGTTCTGTTATAGGCGGCACCGGTGAGCTCCATTCTGTCAGGGCAGTCCTGAGGGCGATATACACTGTAATGTAATGAAAGTTCTGTTATAGGCCGCACCGGTGAGCTCCATTCTGTCAGGACAGTCCTGAGGGCGATATACATTGTAATGTAATGAAAGTTCTGTTATAGGCGGCACCGGTGAGCTCCATTCTGTCAGGACAGTCCTGAGGGCGATATACATTGTAATGTAATGAAAGTTCTGTTATAGGCGGCACCGGTGAGCTCCATTCTGTCAGGGCAGTCCTGGGGGCGATATACACTGTAATGTAATGAAAGTTCTGTTATAGGCCGCACCGGTGAGCTCCATTCTGTCGGGGCAGTCCTGAGGGCGATATACATTGTAGTGTAATGAAAGTTCTGTTATAGGTGGCACCGGTGAGCTCCATTCTGTCAGGGCAGTCCTGAGGGCGATATACACTGTAATGTAATGAAAGTTCTGTTATAGGCGGCACCGGTGAGCTCCATTCTGTCAGGACAGTCCTGAGGGCGATATACATTGTAATGTAATGAAAGTTCTGTTATAGGCGGCACCGGTGAGCTCCATTCTGTCAGGGCAGTCCTGAGGGCGATATACATTGTAATGTAATGAAAGTTCTGTTATAGGCCGCACCGGTGAGCTCCATTCTGTCAGGGCAGTCCTGAGGGCGATATACATTGTAATGTAATGAAAGTTCTGTTATAGGCGCACCGGTGAGCTCCATTCTGTCAGGACACTCCTGAGGGCGATATACATTGTATTATTCTGTTATAGGCGGCACCGGTGAGCTCCATTCTGTCAGGACACTCCTGAGGGCGATATACATTGTAATGTAATGAAAGTTCTGTTATAGGCCGCACCGGTGAGCTCCATTCTGTCAGGGCAGTCCTGAGGGCGATATACATTGTAATGTAATGAAAGTTCTGTTATAGGCCGCACCGGTGAGCTCCATTCTGTCAGGACAGTCCTGAGGGCGATATACATTGTAATGTAATGAAAGTTCTGTTATAGGCGGCACCGGTGAGCTCCATTCTGTCAGGGCAGTCCTGAGGGCGATATACACTGTAATGTAATGAAAGTTCTGTTATAGGCGGCACCGGTGAGCTCCATTCTGTCAGGACAGTCCTGAGGGCGATATACATTGTAATGTAATGAAAGTTCTGTTATAGGCGGCACCGGTGAGCTCCATTCTGTCGGGGCAGTCCTGAGGGCGATATACACTGTAATGTAATGAAAGTTCTGTTATAGGCGGCACCGGTGAGCTCCATTCTGTCAGGACAGTCCTGAGGGCGATATACACTGTAATGTAATGAAAGTTCTGTTATAGGCGGCACCGGTGAGCTCCATTCTGTCAGGGCAGTCCTGAGGGCGATATACACTGTAATGTAATGAAAGTTCTGTTATAGGCGGCACCGGTGAGCTCCATTCTGTCAGGACAGTCCTGAGGGCGATATACATTGTAATGTAATGAAAGTTCTGTTATAGGCGGCACCGGTGAGCTCCATTCTGTCAGGACAGTCCTGAGGGCGATATACATTGTAATGTAATGAAAGTTCTGTTATAGGCGGCACCGGTGAGCTCCATTCTGTCAGGGCAGTCCTGAGGGCGATATACATTGTAATGTAATGAAAGTTCTGTTATAGGCGGCACCGGTGAGCTCCATTCTGTCAGGACAGTCCTGAGGGCGATATACATTGTAATGTAATGAAAGTTCTGTTATAGGCGGCACCGGTGAGCTCCATTCTGTCAGGGCAGTCCTGAGGGCGATATACATTGTAATGTAATGAAAGTTCTGTTATAGGCCGCACCGGTGAGCTCCATTCTGTCGGGGCAGTCCTGAGGGCGATATACATTGTAATGTAATGAAAGTTCTGTTATAGGCCGCACCGGTGAGCTCCATTCTGTCGGGACACTCCTAAGGGCGATACTGGTGCGCAGCCTCGCCTCTCGCCCACCTCTAGTGCGCAGCCTCGCCTCTCGCCCACCTCTAGTGCCCAGCCTCGCCTCTCGCCCACCTCTAGTGCCCAGCCTCGCCTCTCGCCCACCTCTAGTGCCCAGCCTCGCCTCTCGCCCACCTCTAGTGCCCAGCCTCGCCTCTCGCCCACCTCTAGTGCCCAGCCTCGCCTCTCGCCCACCTCTAGTGCCCAGCCTCGCCTCTCGCCCACCTCTAGTCCGCAGCCTCGCCTCTCGCCCACCTCTAGTCCGCAGCCTCGCCTCTCGCCCACCTCTAGTGCCCAGCTTCGCCTCTCGCCCACCTCTAGTGCCCAGCCTCGCCTCTCGCCCACCTCTAGTCCGCAGCCTCGCCTCTCGCCCACCTCTAGTGCCCAGCCTCGCCTCTCGCCCACCTCTAGTCCGCAGCCTCGCCTCTCGCCCACCTCTAGTCCGCAGCCTCGCCTCTCGCCCACCTCTAGTCCGCAGCCTCGCCTCTCGCCTGCATCTCTCTGACGCTCTCTTGATCTCCCCTGCTTCTCTCTGACGCTCTCTTGATCTCCCCTGCTTCTCTCTGACGCTCTCTTGATCTCCCCTGCTTCTCTCTGACGCTCTCTTGATCTCCCCTGCTTCTCTCTGACGCTCTCTTGATCTCCCCTGCTTCTCTCTGACGCTCTCTTGATCTCCCCTGCTTCTCTCTGACGCTCTCTTGATCTCCCCTGCTTCTCTCTGACGCTCTCTTGATCTCCCCTGCTTCTCTCTGACGCTCTCTTGATCTCCCCTGCTTCTCTCTGACGCTCTCTTGATCTCCCCTGCTTCTCTCTGACGCTCTCTCGGCCCTCCCCTGTTTATGTCTGGCGCTCTCTTGCCCCTCCCCTGCTTCTCTCTGACGCTCTCTTGCCCCTCCCCTGCTTCTCTCTGACGCTCTCTTGCCCCTCCCCTGCTTCTCTGACGCGTTCTCATCTCTCTCCCTGCTTCTCTCTGACGCTCTCTACCCCTCCCCCCCCTTGCTTCTCTCTAACGCTCTCTCAGGCCCACCCCTGCGCCTCTCTCTCAGGCCCTCCCCAGCTTCTCTCTAGGGCCCTCCCCTGCCCCTCTCTCTCGGGCCCTCCCCTGCCCCTCTCTCTCGGGCCCTGTCCTGCCCCTCTCTCTCGGGCCCTGTCCTGCCCCTCTCTCTCGGGCCCTGTCCTGCCCCTCTCTCTCGGGCCCTGTCCTGCCCCTCTCTCTCGGGCCCTGTCCTGCCCCTCTCTCTCGGGCCCTGTCCTGCCCCTCTCTCTCGGGTCCTGCCCCTCTCTCTCGGGCCCTGTCCTGCCCCTCTGTCTCGGGCCCTGTCCTGCGCCCCCGGGCCTCTCTCGGGCCCTGTCCTGCGCCTCTCTCTCGGGCCCTGTCCTGCGCCTCTCTCTCGGGCCCACCCCTGCGCCTCTCTCTCGGGCCCACCCCTGCGCCTCTCTCTCGGGCCCTCCCCTGCCCCTCTCTCTGGGCCCTCCCCTGCCCCTCTCTCTCGGGCCCTCCCCTGCCCCTCTCTCTCGGGCCCTCCCCAGCTTCTCTCTAGGGCCCTCCCCTGCCCCTCTCTCTCGACCCTCCCCAGCTTCTCTCTAGGGCCCTCCCCTGCCCCTCTCTCTCGGGCCCTCCCCTGCCCCTCTCTCTCAGGCCCTCCCCAGCTTCTCTCTAGGCCCTCCCCTGCCCCTCTCTCTCGGGTCCTGTCCTGCCCCTCTCTCTCGGGTCCTGTCCTGCCCCTCTCTCTCAGGCCCTCCCCAGCTTCTCTCTAGGGCCCTCCCCTGCCCCTCTCTCTCGGGCCCTGTCCTGCCCCTCTCTCTCGACCCTCCCCAGCTTCTCTCTAGGGCCCTCCCCTGCCCCTCTCTCTCGGGCCCTGTCCTGCCCCTCTCTCTCGACCCTCCCCAGCTTCTCTCTAGGGCCCTCCCCTGCAATCCAATATAATTGTTTTAACTTTTTTTTTTTTTACCTGCAAAGGGGGAGGGGCTTTTTCACGACTCAGGTGTATTATAGAGCAGTATTATATTACAGTGACTACAGTGCTGTCTCCATCACTCAGTGAGGCAATATCCGGCTGTGAGGGAAGGTAGAATGCGGAGAATGTAAAACCCGGGGGCGATGTCACTGGTGTCCGTGTTACTACAGATATTATTTATGCAGGAGGGAGGAATTATTTAGGAAACTTGTGATAATGTTATGTGACATCTTCTGTTTGTGTCTCTGTGGTTATTTCCATTTATTTCAGAGGCCACAAGGGAGAGGATAACAGAGAGCAGCGGGGGGGGGGGGAGAGGATAACAGAGAGCAGCGGGGGGGGGGGGGGAGAGGATAACAGAGAGCAGCGGGGGGGGGGGAGAGGATAACAGAGAGCAGCGGGGGGGGGGGGGAGAGGATAACAGAGCAGCGGGGGGGGGGGAGAGGATAACAGAGAGCAGCGGGGGGGGGAGAGGATAACAGAGAGCAGCGGGGGGGGGGAAGAGGATAACAGAGAGCAGCGGGGGGGGGGGGGAGAGGATAACAGGGAGCAGCAGGGGGGAGAGGATAACAGAGAGCAGCGGGGGGGGGGAGAGGATAACAGAGAGCAGCGGGGGGGGAGAGGATAACAGAGAGCAGCGGGGGGGGGAGAGGATAACAGAGAGCAGCGGGGGGGGGGGAGAGGATAACAGAGAGCAGCGGGGGGGGAGAGAATAACAGAGAGCAGCGGGGGGGGGGAGAGGATAACAGAGAGCAGCGGGGGGGATAACAGAGAGCAGCGGGGGGGGGGAGGATAACAGAGAGCAGCGGGGGGGGGTTAACAGAGAGCAGCGGGGGGGAGAGGATAACAGAGAGCAGCGGGGGGGGATAACAGAGAGCAGCGGGGGGGGGGAGAGGATAACAGAGAGCAGCATGGGGGGGGGGGGTTAGAGAGCAGCGGGGGGGGGAGAGGATAACAGAGAGCAGCAGCGGGGGGGGGAGGATAACAGAGAGCAGCAGCGGGGGGGGGAGGATAACAGAGAGCAGCAGCGGGGGGGAGGATAACAGAGAGCAGCGGGGGGGGGGGAGAGGATAACAGAGAGCAGCGGGGGGGGGGGAGGATAACAGAGAGCAGCGGGGGGGGGGGGGAGGATAACAGAGAGCAGCGGGGGGAGAGAGGATAACAGAGAGCAGCGGGGGGAGAGAGGATAACAGAGAGCAGCGGGGGGGGGAGAGGATAACAGAGAGCAGCGGGGGGGGAGAGGATAACAGAGAGCAGCGGGGGGGGGGGAGAGGATAACAGAGAGCAGCGGGGGGGGAGAGGATAACAGAGAGCAGCGGGGGGGGGGGAGAGGATAACAGAGAGCAGGGGGGGGGGAGAGGATAACAGAGAGCAGCGGGGGGGGGGGGGATAACAGAGAGCAGCGGGGGGAGAGAGAGGATAACAGAGAGCAGCGGGGGGGGGAGAGGATAACAGAGAGCAGCGGGGGGGGAGAGGATAACAGAGAGCAGCGGGGGGGGGGGAGAGGATAACAGAGAGCAGCGGGGGGGGGGGGAGAGGATAACAGAGAGCAGCGGGGGGGGGAGAGAATAACAGAGAGCAGCGGGGGGGGGGAGAGGATAACAGAGAGCAGCAGGGGGAGAGGATAACAGAGAGCAGCGGGGGGGGGGGAGAGGATAACAGAGAGCAGCGGGGGGGGGGAGAGGATAACAGAGAGCAGCGGGGGGGGGAGAGGATAACAGAGAGCAGCGGGGGGGGGGGGAGAGGATAACAGAGAGCAGCGGGGGGGGGGGGAGAGGATAACAGAGAGCAGCAGGGGGAGAGGATAACAGAGAGCAGCGGGGGGGGGATAACAGAGAGCAGCGGGGGGGATAACAGAGAGCAGCGGGGGGGGGGAGAGGATAACAGAGACCAGCGGGGGGGGGGAGAGGATAACAGAGAGCGGGGGGGGGGGGGTTAACAGAGAGCGGGGGGGGGTTAACAGAGAGCAGCGGGGGGGGGGAGAGGATAACAGAGAGCAGCGGGGGGGATAACAGAGAGCAGCGGGGGGGGGGAGGATAACAGAGAGCAGCGGGGGGGGGTTAACAGAGAGCAGCGGGGGGGGAGAGGATAACAGAGAGCAGCGGGGGGGGATAACAGAGAGCAGCGGGGGGGGGGAGAGGATAACAGAGAGCAGCATGGGGGGGGGGGTTAGAGAGCAGCGGGGGGGGGAGAGGATAACAGAGAGCAGCAGCGGGGGGGGGAGGATAACAGAGAGCAGCAGCGGGGGGGGGGGAGGATAACAGAGAGCAGCAGCGGGGGGGGAGGATAACAGAGAGCAGCGGGGGGGGGGAGAGGATAACAGAGAGCAGCGGGGGGGGGGGGGAGGATAACAGAGAGCAGCGGGGGGGGGGGGGGGAGGATAACAGAGAGCAGCGGGGGGAGAGAGGATAACAGAGAGCAGCGGGGGGAGAGAGGATAACAGAGAGCAGCGGGGGGGGAGAGGATAACAGAGAGCAGCGGGGGGGAGAGGATAACAGAGAGCAGCGGGGGGGGGGGAGAGGATAACAGAGAGCAGCGGGGGGGGAGAGGATAACAGAGAGCAGCGGGGGGGGGGAGAGGATAACAGAGAGCAGGGGGGGGGGGAGAGGATAACAGAGAGCAGCGGGGGGGGGGATAACAGAGAGCAGCGGGGGGAGAGAGAGGATAACAGAGAGCAGCGGGGGGGGGGAGAGGATAACAGAGAGCAGCGGGGGGGGGGAGGATAACAGAGAGCAGCGGGGGGAGAGAGGATAACAGAGAGCAGCGGGGGGAGAGAGGATAACAGAGAGCAGCGGGGGGGGGCAGAGGATAACAGAGAGCAGCGGGGGGGGAGAGGATAACAGAGAGCAGCGGGGGGGGAGAGGATAACAGAGAGCAGCGGGGGGGAGAGGATAACAGAGAGCAGCGGGGGGGGGAGAGAGGATAACAGAGAGCAGCGGGGGGGGGAGAGGATAACAGAGAGCAGCGGGGGGGAGAGGATAACAGAGAGCAGCGGGGGGGCAGAGGATAACAGAGAGCAGCGGGGGGGGGAGAGAGGATAACAGAGAGCAGCGGGGGGGGGGAGAGGATAACAGAGAGCAGCGGGGGGTAGAGGATAACAGAGAGCAGCGGGGGGGGGGGGAGAGGATAACAGAGAGCAGCGGGGGGGGGGGATAACAGAGAGCAGCGGGGGGGGAGAGGATAACAGAGCAGCGGGGGGGGAGAGAGGATAACAGAGAGCAGCGGGGGGGGGGGAGAGGATAACAGAGAGCAGCGGGGGGGGAGAGGATAACAGAGAGAAGCGGGGGGGGAGAGGATAACAGAGAGCAGCGGGGGGGGGGCAGAGGATAACAGAGAGCAGCGGGGGGGGAGAGGATAACAGAGAGCAGCGGGGGGGGAGAGGATAACAGAGAGCAGCGGGGGGGGGAGAGGATAACAGAGAGCAGGGGGGGGAGGATAACAGAGAGCAGCGGGGGGGGAGGATAACAGAGAGCAGCGGGGGGGGGGAGAGGATAACAGAGAGCAGCGGGGGGGGCGGGGGGGAGAGGATAACAGAGAGCAGCGGGGGGGGGGATAACAGAGAGCAGCGGGGGGGGGGAGAGGATAACAGAGAGCATCGGGGGGGGCAGAGGATAACAGAGAGCAGCGGGGGGGGGAGAGGATAACAGAGAGCAGCGGGGGGGGAGAGGATAACAGAGAGCAGCGGGGGGTAGAGGATAACAGAGAGCAGCGGGGGTAGAGGATAACAGAGAGCAGCGGGGGGTAGAGGATAACAGAGAGCAGCGGGGGGTAGAGGATAACAGAGAGCAGCGGGGGGGGGAGGATAACAGAGAGCAGCGGGGGAAGGAGAGGATACCAGAGAGCAGCGGGGGGGGCAGAGGATACCAGAGAGCAGCGGGGGGGGGCAGAGGATAACAGAGAGCAGTGGGGGGGGGGGAGAGGATAACAGAGAGCAGCGGGGGGGGGGGCAGAGGATAACAGAGAGCAGCGGGGGGAGAGAGGATAACAGAGAGCAGCGGGGGGGGGGGAGAGGATAACAGAGAGCAGTGGGGGGGGGGGAGAGGATAACAGAGCAGCGGGGGAGAGAGGATAACAGAGAGCAGCGGGGGGGGGGGGGGAGAGGATAACAGAGAGCAGCGGGGGGGGGAGAGGATAACAGAGAGCAGCGGGGGGAGAGAGGATAACAGAGCAGCGGGGGGAGAGAGGATAACAGAGAGCAGCGGGGGGGGGGGAGGATAACAGAGAGCAGCGGGGGGGGGGGGGAGGATAACAGAGAGCAGCGGGGGGGGGGGGAGAGGATAACAGAGAGCAGCGGGGGGGGGGGAGAGGATAACAGAGAGCAGTGGGGGGGGGGAGAGGATAACAGAGAGCAGCGGGGGGGGGGAGGATAACAGAGCAGCGGGGGGGCAGAGGATGAGAGGATAACAGAGAGCAGGGGGGGGGGGAGAGGATAACAGAGAGCAGGGGGGGGGGAGAGGATAACAGAGAGCAGGGGGGGGGCAGAGGATAACAGAGAGCAGCGGGGGGGGGGAGAGGATAACAGAGAGCAGCGGGGGGGGCAGAGGATAACAGAGAGCAGCGGGGGGGGGGAGAGGATAACAGAGAGCAGCGGGGGGGGGGCAGAGGATAACAGAGAGCAGCGGGGGGGGGGGGAGAGGATAACAGAGCAGCGGGGGGGGGGGGAGGATAACAGAGAGCAGCGGGGGGGGGAGAGGATAACAGAGAGCAGCGGGGGGCAGAGGATGAGAGGATAACAGAGAGCAGCGGGGGGGGAGAGGATAACAGAGAGCAGCGGGGGGGGGAGAGGATAACAGAGAGCAGCGGGGGAGAGAGGATAACAGAGAGCAGCGGGGGGAGAGAGGATAACAGAGAGCAGCGGGGGGGGGGAGGATAACAGAGAGCAGCGGGGGGTAGAGGATAACAGAGAGCAGCGGGGGGGGGGGGGAGGATAACAGAGAGCAGCGGGGGGGGGGGAGAGGATAACAGAGAGCAGCGGGGGGGGGGAGAGGATAACAGAGAGCAGCGGGGGGGGGGAGAGGATAACAGAGAGCAGTGGGGGGGGGAGAGGATAACAGAGAGCAGCGGGGGGGGGGAGGATAACAGAGCAGCGGGGGGCAGAGGATGAGAGGATAACAGAGAGCAGGGGGGGGGAGAGGATAACAGAGAGCAGGGGGGGGGGCAGAGGATAACAGAGAGCAGGGGGGGGAGAGGATAACAGAGAGCAGCGGGGGGGGCAGAGGATAACAGAGAGCAGCGGGGGGGGAGGAGGATAACAGAGAGCAGCGGGGGGGGCAGAGGATAACAGAGAGCAGTGGGGGGGGGGGGAGAGGATAACAGAGCAGCGGGGGGGGGGGAGGATAACAGAGAGCAGCGGGGGGGGGAGAGGATAACAGAGAGCAGCGGGGGGGGGGGAGGATAACAGAGAGCAGTGGGGGGGGGAGAGGATAACAGAGAGCAGCGGGGGGGCAGAGGATGAGAGGATAACAGAGAGCAGCGGGGGGGGGGAGAGGATAACAGAGAGCAGCGGGGGGGGGGGGAGGATAACAGAGAGCAGTGGGGGGGGGAGAGGATAACAGAGAGCAGCGGGGGGCAGAGGATGAGAGGATAACAGAGAGCAGCGGGGGGGGGGGAGAGGATAACAGAGAGCAGCAGCGGGGGGGGGGGGGGGGGGGAGGAGATGCTGAGGGGACATTACATAATGATAATAAAAAAGATTCAAACGATCCAGCACTTTTTTTGCTTCTCTATTGAATCCTCATATAAAATGGGTCAGCACATAGCGGTGTCCACAAGCTCCGCCTCTCCATCATGGCGGACATGTCTATTGCTAAGACTAAATAGGAACCAAAGAGCGGCTGATGATGTCACAGATAGAACGCACTCAGTATCTCTGGTCAATGTAAAATAGATCTTTTTTATTTAAACCAATGGGAAATCGAGTTTTTAATTCCAAAATCCAGAAAGCTTCTCTCTTTCTGAGAACGCCCCCCCCCCCTCGGGAAATACACCCTTTCAATGCCATGGCAGGAGAAGGAGCTTACCATCAGCACCCGATACACCCGTTATATATCAGACAGAGGCTCTGCGCTTCTTGCCTCATTTCTCTTGCAGCCTGTCCCCTCTATGACTTGTATGTCTTTCTCTTCCTCTGTGTATCGCCACACATTACACCGGCTGCGCGCCAGGCTGATCGCCAGGTTTTGTTTTTCTGGAAGTTTTTATCGCTATAATAGCTGGGAGACCAAATAGACCCCAAAGATCTTCCTCTTCTTGCCACACACTGAAGACCTTCGCTCTGCCCTTGTTTAATATCGGGATGAATATTGTTGTAGTCGCTCCTGTGCGGTGCGCAGAGCGCCGGAGTGCTGCGCTGTTTCCCGCTTTGTTGTATTTGTTGTTTAGGCTTTAGCCCTTCTTACCATCCAGTCTCTATACCTCTATTCTTACATTATTATCTATTTTCTCACACTGCTCACTTGTTCGGTTTCCCCGGGCTCTCACATATTCTTTTATCCGTTATCTGTAAACTCGTGCAGGTCGTGAGCTGAAGCTTTACTCACTATTTCCTCTGAGCTCTATAGTCTGGAAAAAACTGCTCAAAACCAAAGTAGCTAAAAATAATCTTCTGCGAGCCAAGCGTCCGAGCATCTCCCACACAGGAAAGTGCATGCAGACCCGTGTCCCCGCGGCTGGGGCCACCACCGGCCTCTTCCTCTATTCTCAGCCCCGACTCCTCTGATTTCAGTATTTACATTCTGAAATCTCCGGATATTTGTTACTCATTTCCATCGGGGGAGAATAGAAGCGGCCGCATAGCGAGATGTGTCCCAGGTAGAGTACAGCGCCTATTACATCACACAAACAATCGGAACGCGCCGCACGCATATAATCATCGTCTTCGTGTAAACATAGGACGCAGATCCTGCCGTGTGCAGGAAGTGACTGTCAGCAGCACCGGATACATTGTGTCACACGGGTAAGAGATTCCCAGGGCTGACCTTACATCTATTTACATTTCACATCACTCATGTTTGTGCGAGGATGTTTTGCTCCTTTAATACCACATGGCTGAATGTCCGGGTGCAGATGTTTATCCATCTCCTGTCTATATATGCACATCACCGGCCACTTTATTAGGTGCACCATGCTGGTAACGGGCCGTGCACCTGTGTGACATCACATGACAAGGGATATACACTTTATTAAGTCCACCATGCTAGTAACGGGTTGGACCCCCTTTTGCCTTCAGAACTGCCTCAATTCTTCGTGGCATAGATACAACAAGGTGCTGGAAGCTCCTCAGAGATTTTGCTCCATAGTGACATGATGGCATCACACAGTTGCCGCAGATTTGTCGGCTGCACATCCATGATGCGAATCTCCCGTTCCACCACATCCCAAAGATGCTCTATTGGATTGAGATCTGGTGACTGTGGAGGCCATTTGTGTCCAGTGACCTCATTGTCATGTTCAAGAAACCAGTCTGAGATGATTCCAGCTTTATGACATGGCGCATTATCCTGCTGATAGTAGCCATCAGATGTTACAGGGTACATTGTGCTCATAAAGGGATGGACATGGGCAGCAGCAATACTCAGGTAGGCTGTGGCGTTGTACCAAGGGGCCCAAAGACACCATGACACCACCACCACCAGCCTGAGCCGCTGATACAAGGCAGGATGGATCCATGACACCAGCACCACCAGCCTGACCCGCTGATACAAGGCAGGATGGATCCATGACACCACCACCACCAGCCTGACCCGCTGATACAAGGCAGGATGGATCCATGACACCACCAGCACCAGCCTGACCCGCTGATACAAGGCAGGATGGATCCATGACACCACCACCACCAGCCTGAGCCGCTGATACAAGGCAGGATGGATCCATGACACCACCACCACCAGCCTGACCCGCTGATACAAGGCAGGATGGATCCATGACACCACCACCACCAGCCTGACCCGCTGATACAAGGCAGGATGGATCCATGACACCACCACCACCAGCCTGACCCGCTGATACAAGGCAGGATGGATCCATGACACCACCACCACCAGCCTGACCCGCTGATACAAGGCAGGATGGATCCATGACACCACCACCACCAGCCTGAGCCGCTGATACATGGCAGGATGGATCCATGACACCACCACCACCAGCCTGAGCCGCTGATACAAGGCAGGATGGATCCATGACACCACCACCACCACCAGCCTGAGCCGCTGATACAAGGCAGGATGGATCCATGACACCACCACCACCAGCCTGAGCCGCTGATACAAGGCAGGATGGATCCATGACACCAGCACCACCAGCCTGACCCGCTGATACAAGGCAGGATGGATCCATGACACCACCACCACCAGCCTGACCCGCTGATACAAGGCAGGATGGATCCATGACACCACCACCACCAGCCTGACCCGCTGATACAAGGCAGGATGGATCCATGACACCACCACCACCAGCCTGAGCCGCTGATACAAGGCAGGATGGATCCATGACACCACCACCACCAGCCTGACCCGCTGATACAAGGCAGGATGGATCCATGACACCACCACCACCAGCCTGACCCGCTGATACAAGGCAGGATGGATCCATGACACCACCACCACCAGCCTGACCCGCTGATACAAGGCAGGATGGACCCATGACACCACCACCACCAGCCTGACCCGCTGATACAAGGCAGGATGGATCCATGACACCACCACCACCAGCCTGACCCGCTGATACAAGGCAGGATGGATCCATGACACCACCACCACCAGCCTGACCCGCTGATACAAGGCAGGATGGATCCATGACACCAGCACCACCAGCCTGAGCCGCTGATACAAGGCAGGATGGATCCATGACACCACCACCACCAGCCTGACCCGCTGATACAAGGCAGGATGGATCCATGACACCACCACCACCAGCCTGACCCGCTGATACAAGGCAGGATGGATCCATGACACCACCAGCACCAGCCTGACCCGCTGATACAAGGCAGGATGGACCCATGACACCACCACCACCAGCCTGACCCGCTGATACAAGGCAGGATGGATCCATGACACCACCACCACCAGCCTGACCCGCTGATAAAAGGCAGGATGGATCCATGACACCACCACCACCAGCCTGACCCGCTGATACAAGGCAGGATGGATCCATGACACCACCACCACCAGCCTGAGCCGCTGATACAAGGCAGGATGGATCCATGACACCACCACCACCAGCCTGAGCCGCTGATACAAGGCAGGATGGATCCATGACACCACCACCACCAGCCTGAGCCGCTGATACAAGGCAGGATGGATCCATGACACCAGCACCACCAGCCTGACCCGCTGATACAAGGCAGGATGGATCCATGACACCACCACCACCAGCCTGAGCCGCTGATACAAGGCAGGATGGATCCATGACACCACCACCACCAGCCTGACCCGCTGATACAAGGCAGGATGGATCCATGACACCACCACCACCAGCCTGAGCCGCTGATACAAGGCAGGATGGATCCATGACACCACCACCACCAGCCTGACCCGCCGATACAAGGCAGGATGGATCCATGACACCACCACCACCAGCCTGACCCGCTGATACAAGGCAGGATGGATCCATGACACCACCACCACCAGCCTGACCCCCTGATACAAGGCAGGATGGATCCATGACACCACCACCACCAGCCTGACCCGCTGATACAAGGCAGGATGGATCCATGACACCACCACCACCAGCCTGAGCCGCTGATACAAGGCAGGATGGATCCATGACACCACCACCACCAGCCTGAGCCGCTGATACAAGGCAGGATGGATCCATGACACCACCACCACCAGCCTGAGCCGCTGATACAAGGCAGGATGGATCCATGACACCACCAGCACCAGCCTGAGCCGCTGATACAAGGCAGGATGGATCCATGACACCACCAGCACCAGCCTGAGCCGCTGATACAAGGCAGGATGGATCCATGACACCACCACCACCAGCCTGAGCCGCTGATACAAGGCAGGATGGATCCATGACACCACCACCACCAGCCTGAGCCGCTGATACAAGGCAGGATGGATCCATGACACCACCAGCACCAGCCTGACCCGCTGATACAAGGCAGGATGGATCCATGACACCACCACCACCAGCCTGACCCGCTGATACAAGGCAGGATGGATCCATGACACCACCACCAGCCTGAGCCGCTGATACAAGGCAGGATGGATCCATGACACCACCACCACCAGCCTGACCCGCTGATACAAGGCAGGATGGATCCATGACACCACCACCACCAGCCTGAGCCGCTGATACAAGGCAGGATGGATCCATGACACCACCACCACCAGCCTGACCCGCTGATACAAGGCAGGATGGATCCATGACACCACCACCACCAGCCTGACCCGCTGATACAAGGCAGGATGGATCCATGACACCACCAGCACCAGCCTGAGCCGCTGATACAAGGCAGGATGGATCCATGACACCACCACCACCAGCCTGAGCCGCTGATACAAGGCAGGATGGATCCATGACACCACCACCACCAGCCTGAGCCGCTGATACAAGGCAGGATGGATCCATGACACCACCACCACCAGCCTGAGCCGCTGATACAAGGCAGGATGGATCCATGACACCACCACCACCAGCCTGAGCCGCTGATACAAGGCAGGATGGATCCATGACACCACCAGCACCAGCCTGAGCCGCTGATACAAGGCAGGATGGATCCATGACACCACCACCACCAGCCTGACCCGCTGATACAAGGCAGGATGGATCCATGACACCAGCACCACCAGCCTGAGCCGCTGATACAAGGCAGGATGGATCCATGACACCACCACCACCAGCCTGACCCGCTGATACAAGGCAGGATGGATCCATGACACCAGCACCACCAGCCTGAGCCGCTGATACAAGGCAGGAGGGATCCATGACACCACCACCACCAGCCTGACCCGCTGATACAAGGCAGGATGGATCCATGACACCACCACCACCAGCCTGAGCCGCTGATACAAGGCAGGATGGATCCATGACACCACCACCACCAGCCTGACCCGCTGATACAAGGCAGGATGGATCCATGACACCAGCACCACCAGCCTGAGCCGCTGATACAAGGCAGGATGGATCCATGACACCACCACCACCAGCCTGAGCCGCTGATACAAGGCAGGATGGATCCATGACACCACCACCACCAGCCTGACCCACTGATACAAGGCAGGATGGATCCATGCTTTCATGTTGTTGTACCAAATTCTGACCCTACCATCCGAATGTCGCAGCAGAAATCGAGACTCATCAGACCAGGCAACGTTTTTCCAATCTTCTACTGTCCAATTTCGATGAGCTTGTGCAAATTGTAGCCTCAGTTTCCTGTTCTTAGCTGAAAGGAGTGGCACCCGGTGTGGTCTTCTGCTGCTGTAGCCCATCTGCCTCAGAGTTGGACGTACTGTGCGTTCAGAGATGCTCTTCTGCCTACCTTGGTTGTAACGGGTGGCGATTTGAGTCACTGTTGCCTTTCTATCAGCTCGAACCAGTCTGCCCATTCTCCTCTGACCTCTGGCATCAACAAGGCATTTCCGCCCACAGAACTGCCGCTCACTGGATGTTTTTTCTTTTTCGGACCATTCTCTGTAAACCCTAGAGATGGTTGTGCGTGAAAATCCCAGTAGATCAGCAGTTTCTGAAATACTCAGCCCCCCCCCCCTTCTGGCACCAACAACCATGCCACGTTCACAGGCCACAAATCACCTTTCTTCCCCATACTGATGCTCGGGAGAACTGCAGGAGATTGTCTGGACCATGTCTACATGCCTAAATGCACTGCCGCCATGTGATTGGCTGATTAGAAATTAAGTGTTAACGAGCAGTTGGACAGGTGTACCTAATAAAGTGGCCGGTGAGTGTATATCCTCCATCTCCTGTCTATACACATCCTCCATCTCCCGACCATATCTCCTACAGTCCCATATTACAGATAATTTCCTATTACTGTGTGTAACCTACAAAGTGTTATTATTGTGCAGGACTAAAGGAGCCTCTTTCTTACTGTGACCCACTTTTAGTTTTGCCCATGGTCCCACTTTTTCTAAAACCAGTCCTCTTTGTGCTAGAGAGGTAATTATACTCCAGAGCTGCATTTAGAATTCTGCAGACATCAGGGCCAAATTTTGCATAACCAGCAGCAGAATAGTGAGTGCAGCTCTGGAGTATAATACAGGATATAACTCAGGATCAGTACAGGATAAGTAATGTCATGTATGTACACAGTGACTGCACCAGCAGCAGAATAGTGAGTGCAGCTCTGGAGTATAATACAGGATATAACTCAGGATCAGTACAGGATAAGTAATGTCATGTATGTACACAGTGACTGCACCAGCAGCAGAATAGTTCGTGCTGACTCATTCTGCTGTGAACTGCTGACGGGTGTGGTTGTGTGCTGCTGAGCTCCTGCACCACCTGGAGCAATCTCCATCCACCCAGGCCTGCTCTCTCCTCCCCAGGGAGGGAGTGGGTTACTGGGATGAGTGAGCCAGGAAAATCCCAGGCTTCTGCCTCCCGGACCAGGCCGGCGGGGGGCAGGAGAATCCAGTTACCGGCCAAAGTGCAGGGGGTGAGAAGATCTGCCCGGAGCCAAGGACGCAGCGATGTGACCTCGGCTGCCACCCCCAAGACCCAGGGAAGCCGCAAGGTCTCCGGTTCACAGAAGATCAAGGCAAGTAACATCAGCCTGAGTGCTCCTCCTGGAAAGCTGAGTGACTGTGCGGGAAAGCTGGGTGGTTCAGCTGAAAAGCTGGGTGCTCACGGAGGTGTGCAAAAAGCATGGGGTGATCTTAAGGCCCGGGAGTCTGCTACCATCTATGGCTCCCGGATTGCTGAGCACCTCCGTGAGTACGAGGAAGCTGGCAAGGCGCTGAGGAGACTCCAGGAGGAGATAAGGGAGACCGTGGCCCTAGCGGGGGTGGCTACTAAGAAGAAAAAGTCTGATCTTCTAACCACCATCAACAGGCTTAAAGCCAAGGTCACCGCTCTGGAGGAGAAGCGTCGGCTTATCCGTGAAAACAGCGGTCCGTTCCGGGAAAAGCTTGAGAATGACACCAGATTTGAAAAAATGCAACAAGAGCAGCTGAGAAAGCAAAAGGGGCTTGAGATCCAGGCGGATGATGGCGATGATGAGGAGGATGAGGAAGATCAGCCGTGTCCGTCTGGTGGCCTGCACCAACACCAGCAGGCCTCGCACGACAGGCTGCCTGCAGAGCAAGCGCCATTACCATCAGGCTGCGGCTCTGCCAACCTGGAGGAGGAAAGTGATGACAGCGGCCAGGGGGGGGCGCTAATGGCTCAGATCCGTCAGCTTGAGTCCCCAGTTCACCTCCAGAACTTCTCCTTCGGCGATGATTTGCCAGATGACGACCTAAAGAGAAAGAAGAGAGCCAGGAAGACCAAGGCGTCTCAGGAGGTGAATCTGGTGTTTCGTCCCCTCCCTGTTCCCTCCGGGCGGGCAGCAGTGCCAGCCTGTCGTGTAGGCCCCGTTACCCAGCCCAGCACGAATCCTGCAGTGGACTCGGTGCCAGGGTGCGGGGAGATTGCAAAGCCACGTTCCATCATGGCGCAGAGCACCAGCCTTGTTTGTAGTAGCAAGGATGGTGCAGGGAAGGCATCGGCCGAAAGGCCGGACAGTGAGGGCGATCCAGCAGGTCCTGGTACTGTGCGCTGCCCCCCAGTGGGAGGGGGGGGTGGCCCGGTGCCAGGGACGGTGGCTCCTGTGGCCCCTAGCGCTGTGGCTGCATCTAGCTCCGGTGAGCAGCGGCAGTGTGATGGGGCTGCTGGGGCTTGTGGTGCGGCGCCTCCCAAGCGTCTTGTGCAGCCTGTGGGAAAGGGCGCAGGAAAGGTTTTATTTTGTATTGGTGCATCTGACCCTGGAGATGACCATAAGAGACTGTCCGGAGTAAATAAAGACAGGAGGCCTCTTTTATCCAGCGAGCAGCGATGCTCCAACCTTAGAAAAACTGTGGGACAACAAGGGGTTAATGCCAATGAGGCAGAGGGCACAAGTAAGATCGGGGTTGGAGCTGCCTCTTCTCAGGCTGAATCAGCTATGGAGGTGGCTCTACCCCCAGTGTCCAGTGACGCCGAGGCAACCCCAGGTCCTCCTGGCCCAGCTGGTGTGAGTGATGCAAGGAAGCGAGGCGGTAATGTACATAGTGTGGTGAATGTGGGGGTGGTGAATGGTGCTGAGGGGGGTGATCCTGGTATGAGTGCTGGACCATCTGCACCCCCAGTGGTGGCCGCTCCCATAAGGAGCTATGCGAGTGTCACCGCTGGGGCAAGTGGGGTTAACTCCTTGTCTCCTGGCTCTGGGAACAGCGTTTTGCAAAGGCGTCTTCTGGAGGCTCTCAGGAGAGGGGAAAAGTCAATCAATGTAGAGGGAAGAGATGTTGATCTGTCCTTCTGGACAGACAGGCATGGCCTGGCAGCCTTCCAAGAGAAAAGGGGGGGAGAGACTGTATAGTCTTTACCCACAACCGGGCCCGGAGCTGCCCGTAGGAATGTGGTTCGTCTTCGCTGGAGGGGCAGTGACGCATGCCCACCCAGGTCAAGGGTGGTGGAGCTCCTCCTGAAGATGAACTTCAGGGCTAGTGACATCTTTGCCCTGATACATCCTTATGGTACTCCGGAGTTCGATGTCAGCTTTGTTCGGCCGGAGGGCTTAGAGCTCTTCTGGTCGAATTATGAGCTGGCAAAGAACGAGCCCGCATGGCGAGACTTTGCTGTGCAAGCAGTGTCTCGCCAAAACACAGTCAAGAAGGTGACCGTTTTGACCCGTAACGAGTCACTTTCTTGCATGGACATCATGACTTGGCTCAGTCGTTATGGTGAGGTTGTACAGGTACCTCAGAAAAACCGTGATGAATTTGGCATTTGGTCTGGGGCCTGGACCTTCATGATGAAGTTGAAGTGTTCAGGCGGCACAGTCGCCCACATTCCCTCTTCAGCCTTTCTTGGGCGGGACAGAATCCTGATTTTCTACCAGGGGCAGCCGAAGGTCTGTCACAGGTGCGGTGACCCCACACACTTTAGCGCCAGCTGCCAAGTGCAGAAGTGCGCTTTGTGTGGTGGGCTAGGTCATCTCGCTGCATCCTGTAAGGACATTAGGTGTAACCTGTGTGGTGAGCTCGGTCACCCTTTCAGCCGTTGTCCTCGCTCCTTTGCCAATGCGGTTGTGACCCCAGTGGAGGAGAGCCATGAGGTTGCTTCTGCTGGGGAAGGTACCAGCAGAGGTGGAGGAGCTGAGGGGCCTGTGAAGAAAAGCAAGAATAAGTCACCTTCTCAGTTGAGGCGGCTTGAAGCCAGACAAAAAGGGAGAGAACTGGGGAAGCCTCAGGTTGCTGGGGTGACCCTTGGTCCTTCCTCAGAGGCTGGTCATGCTACTGAGGCCCTGAGGGATGATGAGTTGGATGAGGAGGTCAGGAGGATGGAGCGCGAGAAAGGTGCCATGTCCTCCACGTCCTCCCATTATGAGAGTATGGATGAGGATAACAGGATTTGGCTAGAAAATAAGTGCAAGCAGAAAAAGAAAAAACGTGGCGTATCTAAGGTACCTAAGGAAGGGAAAACTTCCTCCCCTCTGGTTGAGCTTTCCAACCGGTTCCTCACCCTCGATGAGATCGCCTCCTCGGAAGGAGAGGCTGAGGGTGGGGTTCTGGAGGTGGCGGCGGAGCAGCCTGCAGGGGGCGCCGAGTCTCTATCCTCTGGGGATGCTGGGTCCTCAGAGTGGGAGACTGACTCAGAGCCAGGAGACAAGGACGAAGGAGAGGGTGGTCCGGGTGGGTCCTTGGGGGCCAGTAATAACATGGACACCTCAATTTCGTTAAAAAGAAGTTGCCCCAATTCTGAAGGGAAAAGGGAAAAGGGATCATCCTCAGAGGACAGTAGAGGGAAGGGAGGTAGTAAGAAAAAAGCCGTCTAACTCAATCACTCATGATGGCGGCACCCACTCCGTTGACGCTGGCGTCCATTAATGTCGCCAGCATTAAGTCTGAGGCGGCTAGATTTGCGGCCTTTGATTTTCTCGGCCGTGTTGAAGCCGACATTTTATTTTTGCAGGAGACCAGGCTGCCAGATTTGGCGGCCGTGTTTAAAGCTAAGAGGGAATGGAGACACGGGCCTTCCTATTGGTCTCTTGCGGCCGAGCCGTATAGCGGAGTGGCGGTCCTCTTTACCGCACCGGTAGAATGCCGACGAGTTATTGAGTTAGAAATGGGGAGGTGCCTGATCCTGGATGTCCTCATGAAGGGACAAGAACTTCGTCTTATTAACATCTATGGTCCCCAGTCCAAGTGGGACAGGAAGTGTCTCTTTATGAGGATCAAGCCCTACCTTTTTACAAGTCGGCAGGTGATCTTTGGAGGGGACTTCAATGCTGTCACGAGGTCCCAGGATAGGGGAGGTTCCAGAGACAAGCTGACTTATGATAGCGTCGCTCTTAATAGCATAGCCAGTGAGGCTCTCCTGGTGGATGTCCACATCCGGCACACCCCAGGCCACGCGGGGTTCACCTATTATAGGGGTAGCTGTATGTCTAGAATAGACAGGTTTTATTTAAAGGAGGAAGCCATTTCTTCACCAGTGTCCGTTGTTGAGGTGGAGTTCTCCGACCACTGTCTAATTTTGTTTTCTCTGAATGTTACAGAGACCCCCCGGATGGGAAGAGGCTACTGGAAGCTCAATTCGTCTCTCCTGGAAGAAGCGGAGATCAGACAATCCTTTGAGGACTTTCTTCAGAGCCAGGTACCATTGCTGGGCCTTTGTAGCAGTAAGTCAGAGTGGTGGGAGATGCTCAAGAAAAGGGTGGCGAGATTCTTCCGCCAGCTCTCGAGCCTCAGGAGCCTGGACAGGTACCGCCTGTATCAGGGCCTGAGGAGGAAACTCGAGCATCTCGTCTCGACTGGAGGTAGTCGTGAGGACATCTCCAGAGTGAAATCCTTGCTGAAGAGGTGTCAGTACGATAGACACGCATCTTTGGTTTTTGAGAGGGATTACGGGAAATACCGCTCGCCCGACCCTTACAGAAACTGCAAGATGTCAGTGAATGGTAAAGTTGTCACGGGACTGGTTGACAGTACGGGATCCCTGAAAAGGTCCAGATCAGGGATTCTGGAGGTCGTCAGATCCTTCTACTCGCACCTCTTGGGCAGGAAGGATCTAGATCGGGATGTGATGTCGGCTTTCCTGGCAGAAACTGTCCCTGAGCCAGGAGTAGACCCTTCTCTTGATGTTTTGACAGAGATGATCAGGGAAGAGGAAGTCAGCCTGGCGATTGAAGGGCTCGCCCTCAAGAAATCGCCAGGTCCGGATGGCTTAACATCTGAGTTTTATAAGACCTTTAAGGACGCCTTGGTTCCCCTCTTGACTGAGGTATTCAATGAGTGTCTTTCCTCGGGCGCTCTGCCGAAGTCAATGAGGAGGTCAGCCCTGATCATCCTGTCAAAGGGTAAGGACCGATCTCGTATTGAGAACTGGCGTCCCATAGCGCTTCTCAATACGGACAGAAAGGTTTTGGCAAAGGTGCTGTTTAATCGGCTGGTGCAGTTTGCGCCCCGGCTCCTTTCGGGGACCCAGCACTGCTCTGTTCCAGGCCGCAGTACATTTAGTGCTGTGCTTTGTGTCCGGGAGGCAGTGGAGCAGGGCAGGGCTGGTAACTGGAAGGGGTACTTGCTGTCCTTGGATCAGGCAAAAGCGTTTGATCGGGTTAACCACGAGTACCTCTGGTCTGTCCTTCTGAGGTATGGCCTGCCGGGGGAGTTTGTCGATTGGCTTAAAGTTTTGTACGCAGGGGCAGAGAGTTTCCCGCTTGTGAACGGTTGGATTGGCCGCTCTTTTGAGGTTGGGTCTGGTGTTCGCCAGGGTTGTCCTCTGAGCCCACTACTGTACGTGTTCGCGATTGACCCATTCCTTAGGAGGGTTGATCGTGGGCCGTTGGTGGGAGTCGGGATGGACCGGGCAGCACCGGAAGCCACTCTAAGGGTGGTAGCGTACGCCGATGACGTCACTGTTTTTGTGTCCTCGAGAGGGGAGGCGCAATGGGTGATGTCAGAGGTTGACCGCTACTCAGAGGCTTCTGGGTCCAAGATCAACCGGGATAGGTGTGAGAGTCTCTGGCTGGGAGAGGGAGGTCCAGGCTTTGATCTCCCGGACACTCTTCCAGGGCCCCAAGACTCTGCCAAAGTTCTCGGCATTGAATTTGGCCAGGGGGATTACCCCATGCAAAACTGGGACGGCAGGCTTAAGATCGCCGCCCAGAAGGTGGACCAGTGGAAGGGTTGGTCTTTGACCCTCAGGGAAAGGGTGAACTTGATTAAAACTTACCTGCTCCCATTGCTGATATATCTGGGCAGTGTGTGCATGTTGCCAGAACCCCTCTGGACTCGGGTGTACAGTCTGTTCTTCCAGCTGTTATGGGGGAATAGGCTGAACCTAATCAAGAGGGAGGTTACTTACCGCACGAGGAGACAAGGAGGGTTGTGTATGGTCAACCCTGTGGTGTTCCTAGTGAATACCTTTCTTAAGATCAATATCGCAAACCTCTGGAAAGAGAGGGCTCCTCCGTGGGTATACTCCTGCAGGGGATGGTTTAGGCCTTTCTTCCAGGAATGGGAGACAGGAGGGCGAGTGAAGGATCTCCGTACACCACATGGGCATCTTCCGGCTTACGCTACCCCGGTTCTGAAGGTGATTCGCCGGTGGGGTCTGGGAATGTGGGAGGTCAGGACCATGTCGAGGAAAGTCCTTGACAAAAGGGTTCTGTTGACCCATTTCCAGAAGCCTCTGGCCCTCAGGGATTGCCCAAGTCGGGATCTTGGGGTGGGTTTAGGTCTTTTGAATTCCATCAGGATCCCCTTGAAGTTTTGGGACTTGACTTGGCGCTGCTTCCATGGAAAGCTGTGTGGGAGGGACAATCTGAAGTGTAGGAGCTCTGAGGAAAGGGGTTGTCCCCGGGAGGAGTGCGGTGGCCTGCTGGAGAGCATGGACCACTTCCTGCTTCAGTGCCCCTTTAACACAGAGGTGTACAACCAGGTGGGCGCTTCCATCCATTGGCCCGGGTTGGCCGGTCTCTCCTATGCGGAGTGGGCCTATGGAGCATTCAGAGGCCTGGGTGGCCGGGACCGCTGCACATTATTCTTAGTCAGTCTAGTGGTCAGGTACCACACGTGGAACGCACGGTGTTTAGTATCGACGCAGCGTAAAATCCTCCCGGTGGTTGAGGTGGTTAGGAACATTCTGGGGGACCTGGTGAAGGTGTGCTCTCTGGAGTATGAGAGGCTGGGCACGGGGAGGGCCTCTCTCCTTTGGAGGGGGTTCTCCTTTAGTGTCCCTTAGTCTGTCATCTCCGCTCCTGGTGTTTGGCTGAAGCTGACACTGTAGATTTTTGTTTTGTATCTGAGGTTATAGAGATGTAGGGCTTGCAGGCGCCGAACCTGGGCTTTATGTGGTTGGTTCGTTATATGTGGATATGTTTAATGTGTTTGTATTTTGTGTACAGTGTGTATTTATGTAGTTATAGTTCTTGTGTATATAGGCTGGTTGGTTTTTGGGGTGTTGGTGTTAGGGTGTTAGGTTGGGAGGGGGGTGGACGGGATTTGGACAATATGATCCTGGGCACTGGTCTGGACTATATAGCGCGAACTTTGGACGTTAGACCAGTGTCTGGGTGGGAGGGTGATGGGCGTGGGATTTAGTTAGTTATATTTAATGTTTTTATTTCCTGTTTGTCTTTTTTTTGCTGTGTATTCTTTAGTTATTTATGGAAAAAAAAAAAAAAAGGGTTTTGTTTTATAATGCTGATTGTGTGGTGTGTGTGGCTGGGCCAGGAGATTTTCGTAAGTCTCTTTTAGTTTGTATTATTGTTTTGTTATTATTATTATTGTTTTGTTTTGCCAGAAGTTATGGCTTGATTTATGTTTATTGTTGTAATGTTTTTCATTTTTATATATAAAATAAAAGATTTACAGGATGTAACTCAGGATCAGTACAGGATAAGTAATGTCATGTATGTACACAGTGACTGCACCAGCAGCAGAATAGTGAGTGCAGCTCTGGAGTATAATACAGGATGTAACTCAGGATCAGTACAGGATAAGTAATGTCATGTATGTACACAGTGACTGCACCAGCAGCAGAATAGTGAGTGCAGCTCTGGGGTATAATACAGGATGTAACTCAGGATCAGTACAGGATAAGTAATGTCATGTATATACACAGTGACTGCAGCAGCAGCAGAATAGTGAGTGCAGCTCTGGGGTATAATACAGGATGTAACTCAGGATCAGTACAGGATAAGTAATGTCATGTATGTACACAGTGACTGCACCAGCAGCAGAATAGTGAGTGCAGCTCTGGGGTATAATACAGGATGTAACTCAGGATCAGTACAGGATAAGTAATGTCATGTATATACACAGTGACTGCACCAGCAGCAGAATAGTGAGTGCAGCTCTGGGGTATAATACAGGATGTAACTCAGGATCAGTACAGGATAAGTAATGTCATGTATGTACACAGTGACTGCACCAGCAGCACAATAGTGAGTGCAGCTCTGGGGTATAATACAGGATGTAACTCAGGATCAGTACAGGATAAGTAATGTCATGTATGTACACAGTGACTGCACCGGCAGCAGAATAGTGAGTGCATCTCTGGTGTATAATACAGGATGTAAGTCAGGATCAGTACAGGATAAGTAATGTCATGTATGTACACAGTGACTGCACCAGCAGCAGAATAGTGAGTGCAGCTCTGGGGTATAATACAGGATGTAACTCAGGATCAGTACAGGATAAGTAATGTCATGTATGTACACAGTGACTGCACCAGCAGCAGAATAGTGAGTGCAGCTCTGGGGTATAATACAGGATGTAACTCAGGATCAGTACAGGATAAGTAATGTCATGTATGTACACAGTGACTGCACCAGCAGCAGAATAGTGAGTGCAGCTCTGGGGTATAATACAGGATGTAACTCAGGATCAGTACAGGATAAGTAATGTCATGTTTGTACACAATGACTGCACCAGCAGCAGAATAGTGAGTGCAGCTCTGGGGTATAATACAGGATGTAACTCAGGATCAGTACAGGATAAGTAATGTCATGTATGTACACAGTGACTGCACCAGCAGCAGAATAGTGAGTGCAGCTCTGGAGTATAATACAGGATGTAACTCAGGATCAGTACAGGATAAGTAATGTCATGTATGTACACAGTGACTGCACCAGCAGCAGAATAGTGAGTGCAGCTCTGGGATATAATACAGGATGTAACTCAGGATCAGTACAGGATAAGTAATGTCATGTATGTACACAGTGACTGCACCAGCAGCAGAATAGTGAGTGCAGCTCTGGAGTATAATACAGGATGTAACTCAGGATCAGTACAGGATAAGTAATGTCATGTATGTACACAGTGACTGCACCAGCAGCAGAATAGTGAGTCCAGCTCTGGGGTATAATACAGGATGTAACTCAGGATCAGTACAGGATAAGTAATGTCATGTATGTACACAGTGACTGCACCAGCAGCAGAATAGTGAGTGCAGCTCTGGAGTATAATACAGGATGTAACTCAGGATCAGTACAGGATAAGTAATGTCATGTATGTACACAGTGACTGCACCAGCAGCAGAATAGTGAGTCCAGCTCTGGGGTATAATACAGGATGTAACTCAGGATCAGTACAGGATAAGTAATGTCATGTATGTACACAGTGACTGCACCAGCAGCAGAATAGTGAGTGCAGCTCTGGGGTATAATACAGGATGTAACTCAGGATCAGTACAGGATAAGTAATGTCATGTATGTACACAGTGACTGCACCAGCAGCAGAATAGTGAGTGCAGCTCTGGGGTATAATACAGGATGTAACTCAGGATCAGTACAGGATAAGTAATGTCATGTATGTACAGTGACTGCACCAGCAGCAGAATAGTGAGTGCAGCTCTGGAGTATAATACAGGATGTAACTCAGGATCAGTACAGGATAAGTAATGTCATGTATGTACACAGTGACTGCACCAGCAGCAGAATAGTGAGTGCAGCTCTGGGGTATAATACAGGATGTAACTCAGGATCAGTACAGGATAAGTAATGTCATGTATGTACACAGTGACTGCACCAGCAGCAGAATAGTGAGTGCAGCTCTGGTGTATAATACAGGATGTAACTCAGGATCAGTACAGTATAAGTAATGTCATGTATGTACACAGTGACTGCACCAGCAGCAGAATAGTGAGTGCAGCTCTGCAGTATAATACAGGATGTAACTCAGGATCAGTACAGGATAAGTAATGTCATGTATGTACACAGTGACTGCACCAGCAGCAGAATAGTGAGTGCAGCTCTGGGGTATAATACAGGATGTAACTCAGGATCAGTACAGGATAAGTAATGTCATGTATGTACACATTGCCTGCACCAGCAGCAGAATAGTGAGTGCAGCTGTGGGGGTGGCAGATCCTCTGATCTGCCTCATATATTGTAGAGTTGAGTATAAAGTCTATAGATAAATGTGATTTTCAGATTTTTATCTATTGCTTGAATGTCTCATTTTTACTACTTCCATCTCATTGTAGGTTTCTCTGGTGATGAATGATTCCTCTCAGCTGGACAACTGTGATGCACACACCCCTCCAAAATCACGGACCGTTCTCCTGGTGGGATACAGCCTCTTAATGCCCCTTGGGGTGATACTGAATGGGGTGTCCCTGGTGGTGTTCCTGAGGTGGTTGCGACCCCTGACGGTTGTCAGCACCTTCTTGTGTAACCTTGCCCTCAGCGATCTCCTCTTCTCGCTCTCATTGCCGCTCAGGATCTACTACTACGCCAACAACCACTGGCCATTCGGAGCCTTCCTCTGCCGACTCTCCGGATCCATCTTCCACATCAACATGTACGGCAGCTGCCTCTTCCTCTTCTGCATCAATGTGGACCGATACTTGGCCATCGTGCACCCGCTGCGCTTCCGTCACCTACGACGCCGTAAAGTGGCCCGTCTGACGTGTCTTTGTGTCTGGCTGATCATAGTGGGTGGGTCAGTACCTGCCGCCCTTGTACATAACTCGAAAGACTGCATGGACGGGGATGAGCGGGTGCCGCGCTGTTTTGAGGGGCTGAGTAGTTGGAATACCTACCTGCTTCCATTGCTGTTTGTTGCTGAAGTCATCGGGTTCCTGTTGCCCCTCGGGGCAGTTCTATACGGCTCCTGCCATGTCTTCTGGGAACTCTGTCGGGCTTCTGAAGGAGGAGCTCAGAGACACAAAGTAACAATCCGACTGCTCAGCCTCAACCTCGTCATCTTCCTCTTCTGCTTTGTGCCCTATAACGCAACACTTGTGGCCTATGGACTTCTCCGAGCAGAATTTGTCCCAGACTGGTGGGACTCCAAACCCATCTTGAAGAGAATTCTTTCAGTCACGGTTCTGCTGGCGAGTACAAACTGTGCCCTGGACCCCTTGGTCTACTACTTCAGCACCGAAGGTTTCCGGAGCAAACTTAGTCACATCGTACGGAGCAGCAAGAACTCGGAAAAGAACGGGAAAAGCTCCAAGAACTTTGAGGCCACAGAAACCAAAGCATTTAGAACTAGTGTCACCTCCAACACGGAGAAGAGCGAGACGCAAAACGCTTTACTCCACGTGAGGACCGCTCAGTCCAAAGAGAAGAGAAGGAAGATGGAGGAGTCTGAGATCTGAGGCCGTATTCTGAAGGAACTCAAAGACATCTTCAAATCTTCCAAACACAACCCCGGACCTGTGAGCAGCTGGTCACGCTGCACGAGACAATCCCTTTAAATGTACAACCTATAGTCTGTACTAGTCATGGACGGTCAATGATCCAACCAAACAATAAAGTCAATAGTGTGTCCCCGAGATCTATCATATAGACATGTCAGAAGATGACAGAGGAAGGGGGTCCCCGAGCTGCCCACCCACTGATTTACCAGAATTTATTAGCTGAACCCTTTAAGATGGTGTCCAATGCATAACCCCTTTTAGTGACAATACTGCACAGATACTGACATGGCTTTGGAGAATTTTTGGGTGTTCTGCACACAAATCTAACCCCCCCCCCCCAAAAGGCCAATATGATCAATCCAATAAGCTTTGAGCCAATAACGAGGATTCAGGATAATGAGGCTCTTTCGCTCCTGTGCCTCCGGGGCTCCTCCTCTTGCACTGCCCCAGAGGATGATGTAATCACTGACAGGCAGAAGTAATCAATCCCTGCACCATCCCCCAGCAGCTGTGTATGAGTCGTCCAGCTCAGATTAATTAGTCCTGTCTGGACAGTTTAGGAAGCTCTGTGTAATGTGTTTATAAATGGCAGCAGCACACAACCCAGCTTTTCCAAGGTCCTGAATTTTCTAATTGTTTTTTCAGCAAAACCATTTGGATCAGGAATGAAACAAGATATGTTTCTGCATCAGTGTAGCTACACCATTCATAATGCATAAAAACAAGTGGTAGATTTCCGTTAACCCCTTCCTGACATTTGACATAATACTACTAATAGGTATTATTGCGTCAAGTTTCTGGCCTCTAACATCCACAATTGGAGATTCCTCCGATCGCGGGTATTAACCCCTTGAAAGGGGCATTTCAAGCGATTCTGACTGCCCCAACCCCCACCCCCTCTGGCTCTTACCGAGAGGGGTGGCAGCCCTGGGGTCTGCCAGTGCCCTGGGTCTGTGCGATCCTCCTCTGGGACCACGTCCTTCTAGCAGGACCCGACTGTAAAACCATCAGAGCATCGCTTGTTCAAGCCAACCTGTAAAAGTAAAAAAAAACACTTAAAGCACTTAGAGCACTTTTTAACCCCTTCATGCTCTGCGACGGATATATCCACCACGGAGCTATGAAGGGTGTATGAAGAGGGCTGGACCCTCCTCATACAGAGATGAGCTGCATATCGTAGAGAAGACCCATCGCTAACACTGGGGGCCATCGGTTGCCATGGTAGCCTTGGGTCTTCGTCTGACCCGAGGCTGAATAGCTTCTGCCTATCCATTACAATGAGCCTGTGGCAGTGTATACTGTGCAGAAACGCCATATACTGCGATACAGGAGTATTATACAGGTGTACTATACAGGTGTACTATACAGGAGTGTCATACAGGAGTGTCATACAGGAGTGTTATACAGGAGTGTTATACAGGAGCGTCATACAGGAGTGTCATACAGGAGTGTCATACAGGAGTGTCATACAGGAGTGTCATACAGGTGTGTCATACAGGAGTGTCATACATGAGTGTCATACAGGAGTGTCATACAGGAGTGTCATACAGGAGTGTCATACAGGAGTGTCATACAGGTGTGTTATACAGGAGTGTTATACAGGAGTGTCATACAGGAGTGTTATACAGGAGTGTCATACAGGAGTGTCATACAGGTGTGTTATACAGGAGTGTCATACAGGAGTGTTATACAGGAGTGTCATACAGGAGTGTTATACAGGAGTGTTATACAGGAGTGTCATACAGGTGTGTCATACAGGAGTGTCATACAGGAGTGTCATACAGGAGTGTTATACAGGAGTGTCATACAGGAGTGTTATACAGGAGTGTTATACAGGAGTGTCATACAGGAGTGTCATACAGGAGTGTCATACAGGAGTACTATACAGGTGTGTTATACAGGAGTGTTATACAGGAGTGTCATACAGGAGTGTTATACAGGAGTGTCATACAGGAGTGTCATACAGGAGTGTTATACAGGAGTGTTATACAGGAGTGTCATACAGGAGTGTCATACAGGAGTGTCATACAGGAGTGTCATACAGGAGTGTCATACAGGAGTGTCATACAGGAGTGTCATACAGGAGTGTTATACAGGAGTGTCATACAGGAGTGTTATACAGGAGTGTCATACAGGAGTGTCATACAGGAGTGTCATACAGGAGTGTCATACAGGAGTGTCATACAGGAGTGTCATACAGGAGTGTCATACAGGAGTGTTATACAGGAGTGTCATACAGGAGTGTCATACAGGAGTGTTATACAGGAGTGTCATACAGGAGTGTCATACAGGAGTGTCATACAGGAGTGTCATACAGGAGTGTCATACAGGAGTACTATACAGGAGTACTATACAGGAGTGTTATACAGGAGTGTTATACAGGAGTGTCATACAGGAGTGTCATACAGGAGTGTTATACAGGAGTGTCATACAGGAGTGTCATACAGGAGTGTTATACAGGTGTGTCATACAGGAGTGTTATACAGGAGTGTCATACAGGAGTGTTATACAGGAGTGTCATACAGGAGTGTTATACAGGAGTGTCATACAGGAGTGTCATACAGGAGTGTCATACAGGAGTGTTATACAGGAGTGTTATACAGGAGTGTCATACAGGAGTGTCATACAGGAGTATTATACAGGAGTGTCATACAGGAGTGTTATACAGGAGTGTCATACAGGAGTGTTATACAGGAGTGTCATACAGGAGTGTTATACAGGAGTGTCATACAGGAGTGTCATACAGGAGTGTCATACAGGAGTGTTATACAGGAGTGTTATACAGGAGTGTCATACAGGAGTGTCATACAGGAGTATTATACAGGAGTGTCATACAGGAGTGTCATACAGGAGTGTTATACAGGAGTGTCATACAGGAGTGTTATACAGGAGTGTCATACAGGAGTGTCATACAGGAGTGTCATACAGGAGTGTCATACAGGAGTGTCATACAGGAGTGTTATACAGGAGTGTTATACAGGAGTGTCATACAGGAGTACTATACAGGAGTGTTATACAGGAGTGTTATACAGGAGTGTCATACAGGAGTGTCATACAGGAGTGTTATACAGGAGTGTCATACAGGAGTGTCATACAGGAGTGTCATACAGGAGTGTCATACAGGAGTGTCATACAGGAGTATTATACAGGAGTGTCATACAGGAGTGTCATACAGGAGTGTCATACAGGAGTGTCATACAGGAGTGTTATACAGAAGTGTTATACAGGAGTGTTATACAGGAGTGTCATACAGGAGTGTCATACAGGAGTGTCATACAGGAGTGTCATACAGGAGTGTCATACAGGAGTGTCATACAGGAGTGTTATACAGGAGTGTCATACAGGAGTGTTATACAGGAGTGTCATACAGGAGTGTCATACAGGAGTGTCATACAGGAGTGTTATACAGGAGTGTCATACAGGAGTGTCATACAGGAGTGTCATACAGGAGTGTCATACAGGTGTGTCATACAGGAGTATTATACAGGAGTGTTATACAGGAGTGTCATACAGGAGTGTCATACAGGAGTGTCATACAGGAGTGTCATACAGGAGTGTCATACAGGTGTGTCATACAGGAGTGTCATACAGGAGTGTCATACAGGAGTGTTATACAGGAGTGTTATACAGGAGTGTTATACAGGAGTGTCATACAGGAGTGTCATACAGGAGTGTTATACAGGAGTGTCATACAGGAGTGTTATACAGGAGTGTCATACAGGAGTATTATACAGGAGTGTTATACAGGAGTGTCATACAGGAGTGTTATACAGGAGTGTCATACAGGAGTGTCATACAGGAGTGTCATACAGGAGTGTTATACAGGAGTGTCATACAGGAGTGTCATACAGGAGTGTTATACAGGAGTACTATACAGGAGTGTCATACAGGAGTGTTATACAGGAGTGTCATACAGGAGTGTCATACAGGAGTGTCATACAGGAGTATTATACAGGAGTATTATACAGGAGTGTCATACAGGAGTGTCATACAGGAGTGTTATACAGGAGTGTCATACAGGAGTGTTATACAGGAGTGTCATACAGGAGTATTATACAGGAGTGTTATACAGGAGTGTCATACAGGAGTGTTATACAGGAGTGTCATACAGGAGTGTCATACAGGAGTGTCATACAGGAGTGTTATACAGGAGTGTCATACAGGAGTGTCATACAGGAGTGTTATACAGGAGTACTATACAGGAGTGTCATACAGGAGTGTTATACAGGAGTGTCATACAGGAGTGTTATACAGGAGTGTCATACAGGAGTGTCATACAGGAGTGTCATACAGGAGTATTATACAGGAGTGTTATACAGGAGTGTCATACAGGAGTGTCATACAGGAGTGTCATACAGGAGTGTCATACAGGAGTGTCATACAGGAGTGTCATACAGGAGTGTCATACAGGAGTGTCATACAGGAGTGTCATACAGGAGTGTCATACAGGAGTGTCATACAGGAGTGTCATACAGGAGTGTCATACAGGAGTGTCATACAGGAGTGTCATACAGGAGTGTCATACAGGAGTGTCATACAGGAGTGTTATACAGGAGTGTTATACAGGAGTGTCATACAGGAGTGTCATACAGGAGTGTCATACAGGAGTGTCATACAGGAGTGTCATACAGGTGTGTCATACAGGAGTGTCATACAGGAGTGTCATACAGGAGTGTCATACAGGAGTGTCATACAGGAGTGTCATACAGGAGTGTCATACAGGAGTGTCATACAGGAGTGTCATACAGGAGTGTCATACAGGAGTGTCATACAGGAGTGTCATACAGGAGTGTCATACAGGAGTGTCATACAGGAGTGTCATACAGGAGTGTCATACAGGAGTGTCATACAGGAGTGTCATACAGGAGTGTCATACAGGAGTGTCATACAGGAGTGTCATACAGGAGTGTTATACAGGAGTGTCATACAGGAGTGTTATACAGGAGTGTCATACAGGAGTGTTATACAGGAGTGTCATACAGGAGTGTTATACAGGAGTGTCATACAGGAGTGTCATACAGGAGTGTTATACAGGAGTGTCATACAGGAGTGTCATACAGGAGTGTTATACAGGAGTGTCATACAGGAGTGTTATACAGGAGTGTCATACAGGAGTGTTATACAGGAGTGTCATACAGGAGTGTCATACAGGAGTGTCATACAGGAGTGTTATACAGGAGTGTCATACAGGAGTGTTATACAGGAGTGTTATACAGGAGTGTTATACAGGGGTGTTATACAGGAGTGTTATACAGGAGTGTCATACAGGAGTGTTATACAGGAGTGTCATACAGGAGTGTCATACAGGAGTGTCATACAGGAGTGTCATACAGGAGTGTCATACAGGTGTGTTATACAGGAGTGTCATACAGGAGTGTCATACAGGAGTGTTATACAGGAGTGTTATACAGGAGTGTCATACAGGAGTGTTATACAGGAGTGTCATACAGGAGTGTTATACAGGAGTGTCATACAGGAGTGTTATACAGGAGTGTTATACAGGAGTGTCATACAGGAGTGTCATACAGGAGTGTCATACAGGAGTGTCATACAGGAGTGTTATACAGGAGTGTCATACAGGAGTGTTATACAGGAGTGTCATACAGGAGTGTTATACAGGAGTGTTATACAGGAGTGTCATACAGGAGTGTCATACAGGAGTGTTATACAGGAGTGTTATACAGGAGTGTCACACAGGAGTGTTATACAGGAGTGTCATACAGGAGTGTTATACAGGAGTGTCATACAGGAGTGTCATACAGGAGTGTTATACAGGAGTGTCATACAGGAGTGTTATACAGGAGTGTCATACAGGTGTGTTATACAGGAGTGTCATACAGGAGTGTCATACAGGAGTGTCATACAGGAGTGTCATACAGGAGTGTTATACAGGAGTGTTATACAGGAGTGTTATACAGGAGTATTATACAGGAGTGTCATACAGGTGTGTCATACAGGAGTGTCATACAGGAGTGTCATACAGGAGTGTCATACAGGAGTGTTATACAGGAGTGTCATACAGGAGTGTCATACAGGTGTGTCATACAGGAGTATTATACAGGAGTGTTATACAGGAGTGTCATACAGGAGTGTCATACAGGAGTGTTATACAGGAGTGTCATACAGGAGTGTTATACAGGAGTGTTATACAGGAGTGTCATACAGGAGTGTTATACAGGAGTGTCATACAGGAGTATTATACAGGAGTGTCATACAGGAGTGTCATACAGGAGTGTTATACAGGAGTGTCATACAGGAGTGTCATACAGGAGTGTTATACAGGAGTGTCATACAGGAGTGTTATACAGGAGTGTCATACAGGAGTGTTATACAGGAGTGTTATACAGGAGTGTCATACAGGAGTGTTATACAGGAGTGTCATACAGGAGTGTTATACAGGAGTGTCATACAGGAGTGTTATACAGGAGTGTTATACAGGAGTGTCATACAGGAGTGTTATACAGGAGTGTTATACAGGAGTGTTATACAGGAGTGTCATACAGGAGTGTTATACAGGAGTGTTATACAGGAGTGTCATACAGGAGTGTTATACAGGAGTGTTATACAGGAGTGTTATACAGGAGTGTTATACAGGAGTGTTATACAGGAGTGTCATACAGGAGTGTTATACAGGAGTGTTATACAGGAGTGTTATACAGGAGTGTTATACAGGAGTGTCATACAGGAGTGTCATACAGGAGTGTTATACAGGAGTGTTATACAGGAGTGTTATACAGGAGTGTCATACAGGAGTGTCATACAGGAGTGTCATACAGGAGTGTTATACAGGAGTGTTATACAGGAGTGTTATACAGGAGTGTCATACAGGAGTGTCATACAGGAGTGTCATACAGGAGTGTCATACAGGAGTGTTATACAGGAGTGTTATACAGGAGTGTCATACAGGAGTGTTATACAGGAGTGTCATACAGGAGTGTCATACAGGAGTGTCATACAGGAGTGTCATACAGGAGTGTCATACAGGAGTGTCATACAGGAGTGTTATACAGGAGTGTTATACAGGAGTGTCATACAGGAGTGTTATACAGGAGTGTCATACAGGAGTGTCATACAGGAGTGTCATACAGGAGTGTCATACAGGAGTGTTATACAGGAGTGTCATACAGGAGTGTTATACAGGAGTGTCATACAGGAGTGTCATACAGGAGTGTCATACAGGAGTGTCATACAGGAGTGTCATACAGGAGTGTTATACAGGAGTGTCATACAGGAGTGTTATACAGGAGTGTTATACAGGAGTGTCATACAGGAGTGTTATACAGGAGTGTCATACAGGAGTGTTATACAGGAGTGTCATACAGGAGTGTCATACAGGAGTGTCATACAGGAGTGTCATACAGGTGTGTTATACAGGAGTGTCATACAGGAGTGTCATACAGGAGTGTCATACAGGAGTGTTATACAGGAGTGTCATACAGGAGTGTCATACAGGTGTGTCATACAGGAGTGTCATACAGGAGTGTCATACAGGAGTGTCATACAGGAGTGTTATACAGGAGTGTCATACAGGAGTGTTATACAGGAGTGTCATACAGGAGTGTTATACAGGAGTGTTATACAGGAGTGTCATACAGGAGTGTTATACAGGAGTGTCATACAGGAGTGTTATACAGGAGTGTCATACAGGAGTGTTATACAGGAGTGTCATACAGGAGTGTCATACAGGAGTGTCATACAGGAGTGTCATACAGGAGTGTCATACAGGAGTGTCATACAGGAGTGTCATACAGGAGTGTCATACAGGAGTGTCATACAGGAGTGTCATACAGGTGTGTCATACAGGAGTGTTATACAGGAGTGTCATACAGGAGTGTTATACAGGAGTGTCATACAGGAGTGTCATACAGGAGTGTCATACAGGAGTGTCATACAGGAGTGTCATACAGGAGTGTCATACAGGAGTGTCATACAGGAGTGTCATACAGGAGTGTTATACAGGAGTGTCATACAGGAGTGTCATACAGGAGTGTCATACAGGAGTGTCATACAGGAGTGTCATACAGGAGTGTCATACAGGAGTGTCATACAGGAGTGTCATACAGGAGTGTCATACAGGAGTGTCATACAGGTGTGTCATACAGGAGTGTTATACAGGAGTGTCATACAGGAGTGTTATACAGGAGTGTCATACAGGAGTGTCATACAGGAGTGTCATACAGGAGTGTCATACAGGAGTGTCATACAGGAGTGTCATACAGGAGTGTCATACAGGAGTGTCATACAGGAGTGTCATACAGGAGTGTCATACAGGAGTGTCATACAGGTGTGTCATACAGGAGTGTTATACAGGAGTGTCATACAGGAGTGTTATACAGGAGTGTCATACAGGAGTGTCATACAGGAGTGTCATACAGGAGTGTCATACAGGAGTGTTATACAGGAGTGTCATACAGGAGTGTCATACAGGAGTGTTATACAGGAGTGTCATACAGGAGTGTCATACAGGTGTGTCATACAGGAGTGTTATACAGGAGTGTCATACAGGAGTGTTATACAGGAGTGTCATACAGGAGTGTCATACAGGAGTGTCATACAGGAGTGTCATACAGGAGTGTCATACAGGAGTGTCATACAGGAGTGTCATACAGGAGTGTCATACAGGAGTGTTATACAGGAGTGTTATACAGGAGTGTCATACAGGAGTGTCATACAGGAGTGTCATACAGGAGTGTTATACAGGAGTGTTATACAGGAGTGTTATACAGGAGTGTTATACAGGAGTGTCATACAGGAGTGTTATACAGGAGTGTCATACAGGAGTGTTATACAGGAGTGTTATACAGGAGTGTTATACAGGAGTGTCATACAGGAGTGTCATACAGGAGTGTCATACAGGAGTGTTATACAGGAGTGTTATACAGGAGTGTTATACAGGAGTGTTATACAGGAGTGTTATACAGGAGTGTTATACAGGAGTGTCATACAGGAGTGTTATACAGGAGTGTTATACAGGAGTGTTATACAGGAGTGTTATACAGGAGTGTCATACAGGAGTGTTATACAGGAGTGTTATACAGGAGTGTTATACAGGAGTGTCATACAGGAGTGTTATACAGGAGTGTTATACAGGAGTGTTATACAGGAGTGTTATACAGGAGTGTCATACAGGAGTGTCATACAGGAGTGTCATACAGGAGTGTTATACAGGAGTGTTATACAGGAGTGTCATACAGGAGTGTTATACAGGAGTGTCATACAGGAGTGTCATACAGGAGTGTCATACAGGAGTGTCATACAGGAGTGTTATACAGGAGTGTTATACAGGAGTGTTATACAGGAGTGTCATACAGGAGTGTCATACAGGAGTGTCATACAGGAGTGTTATACAGGAGTGTCATACAGGAGTGTTATACAGGAGTGTTATACAGGAGTGTCATACAGGAGTGTTATACAGGAGTGTTATACAGGAGTGTTATACAGGAGTGTTATACAGGAGTGTCATACAGGAGTGTTATACAGGAGTGTCATACAGGAGTGTTATACAGGAGTGTTATACAGGAGTGTTATACAGGAGTGTCATACAGGAGTGTCATACAGGAGTGTCATACAGGAGTGTCATACAGGAGTGTTATACAGGAGTGTCATACAGGTGTGTTATACAGGAGTGTCATACAGGTGTGTTATACAGGAGTGTTATACAGGAGTGTTATACAGGAGTGTTATACAGGAGTGTTATACAGGAGTGTTATACAGGAGTGTCATACAGGAGTGTTATACAGGAGTGTTATACAGGAGTGTTATACAGGAGTGTTATACAGGAGTGTCATACAGGAGTGTTATACAGGAGTGTTATACAGGAGTGTTATACAGGAGTGTTATACAGGAGTGTTATACAGGAGTGTTATACAGGAGTGTTATACAGGAGTGTTATACAGGAGTGTTATACAGGAGTGTTATACAGGAGTGTCATACAGGAGTGTTATACAGGAGTGTTATACAGGAGTGTTATACAGGAGTGTTATACAGGAGTGTTATACAGGAGTGTCATACAGGAGTGTTATACAGGAGTGTTATACAGGAGTGTTATACAGGAGTGTTATACAGGAGTGTCATACAGGAGTGTTATACAGGAGTGTCATACAGGAGTGTTATACAGGAGTGTCATACAGGAGTGTCATACAGGAGTGTTATACAGGAGTGTCATACAGGAGTGTTATACAGGAGTGTTATACAGGAGTGTCATACAGGAGTGTCATACAGGAGTGTCATACAGGAGTGTCATACAGGAGTGTTATACAGAAGTGTTATACAGGAGTGTCATACAGGAGTGTCATACAGGTGTGTTATACAGGAGTGTCATACAGGAGTGTCATACAGGAGTGTTATACAGGAGTGTTATACAGGAGTGTCATACAGGAGTGTCATACAGGAGTGTCATACAGGAGTGTCATACAGGAGTGTTATACAGGAGTGTCATACAGGTGTGTTATACAGGAGTGTTATACAGGAGTGTTATACAGGAGTGTCATACAGGAGTGTCATACAGGAGTGTTATACAGGAGTGTTATACAGGAGTGTCATACAGGAGTGTCATACAGGAGTGTTATACAGGAGTGTTATACAGGAGTGTTATACAGGAGTGTCATACAGGAGTGTCATACAGGAGTGTCATACAGGAGTGTCATACAGGAGTGTTATACAGGAGTGTTATACAGGAGTGTCATACAGGAGTGTCATACAGGAGTGTCATACAGGAGTGTCATACAGGAGTGTCATACAGGAGTGTCATACAGGAGTGTTATACAGGAGTGTCATACAGGAGTGTCATACAGGAGTGTCATACAGGAGTGTTATACAGGAGTGTCATACAGGAGTGTCATACAGGAGTGTTATACAGGAGTGTTATACAGGAGTGTCATACAGGAGTGTCATACAGGAGTGTCATACAGGAGTGTTATACAGGAGTGTTATACAGGAGTGTCATACAGGTGTGTTATACAGGAGTGTTATACAGGAGTGTTATACAGGAGTGTTATACAGGAGTGTTATACAGGAGTGTTATACAGGAGTGTTATACAGGAGTGTTATACAGGAGTGTCATACAGGTGTGTTATACAGGAGTGTTATACAGGAGTGTTATACAGGAGTGTCATACAGGAGTGTCATACAGGAGTGTCATACAGGAGTGTCATACAGGAGTGTTATACAGGAGTGTCATACAGGTGTGTTATACAGGAGTGTTATACAGGAGTGTTATACAGGAGTGTCATACAGGAGTGTCATACAGGAGTGTCATACAGGAGTGTCATACAGGAGTGTCATACAGGAGTGTTATACAGGAGTGTCATACAGGAGTGTTATACAGGAGTGTTATACAGGAGTGTTATACAGGAGTGTTATACAGGAGTGTTATACAGGAGTGTCATACAGGTGTGTTATACAGGAGTGTTATACAGGAGTGTTATACAGGAGTGTCATACAGGAGTGTCATACAGGAGTGTCATACAGGAGTGTCATACAGGAGTGTTATACAGGAGTGTCATACAGGTGTGTTATACAGGAGTGTTATACAGGAGTGTTATACAGGAGTGTCATACAGGAGTGTCATACAGGAGTGTTATACAGGAGTGTTATACAGGAGTGTCATACAGGAGTGTCATACAGGAGTGTTATACAGGAGTGTTATACAGGAGTGTTATACAGGAGTGTCATACAGGAGTGTCATACAGGAGTGTCATACAGGAGTGTCATACAGGAGTGTTATACAGGAGTGTTATACAGGAGTGTCATACAGGAGTGTCATACAGGAGTGTCATACAGGAGTGTCATACAGGAGTGTCATACAGGAGTGTCATACAGGAGTGTTATACAGGAGTGTCATACAGGAGTGTCATACAGGAGTGTCATACAGGAGTGTTATACAGGAGTGTCATACAGGAGTGTCATACAGGAGTGTTATACAGGAGTGTTATACAGGAGTGTTATACAGGAGTGTCATACAGGAGTGTTATACAGGAGTGTTATACAGGAGTGTCATACAGGAGTGTCATACAGGAGTGTCATACAGGAGTGTCATACAGGAGTGTTATACAGGAGTGTCATACAGGAGTGTCATACAGGAGTGTCATACAGGAGTGTTATACAGGAGTGTCATACAGGAGTGTTATACAGGAGTGTTATACAGGAGTGTCATACAGGAGTGTCATACAGGAGTGTCATACAGGAGTGTTATACAGGAGTGTTATACAGGAGTGTTATACAGGAGTGTCATACAGGAGTGTCATACAGGAGTGTCATACAGGAGTGTTATACAGGAGTGTCATACAGGAGTGTTATACAGGAGTGTCATACAGGAGTGTCATACAGGAGTGTTATACAGGAGTGTCATACAGGAGTGTTATACAGGAGTGTTATACAGGAGTGTCATACAGGAGTGTCATACAGGAGTGTCATACAGGAGTGTCATACAGGAGTGTTATACAGAAGTGTTATACAGGAGTGTCATACAGGAGTGTCATACAGGTGTGTTATACAGGAGTGTCATACAGGAGTGTCATACAGGAGTGTTATACAGGAGTGTTATACAGGAGTGTCATACAGGAGTGTCATACAGGAGTGTCATACAGGAGTGTCATACAGGAGTGTTATACAGGAGTGTCATACAGGAGTGTCATACAGGAGTGTCATACAGGAGTGTCATACAGGTGTGTCATACAGGAGTGTCATACAGGTGTACTATACAGGAGTGTCATACAGGAGTGTCATACAGGAGTGTTATACAGGAGTGTCATACAGGAGTGTCATACAGGAGTGTTATACAGGAGTGTTATACAGGAGTGTCATACAGGAGTGTCATACAGGAGTGTCATACAGGAGTGTTATACAGGAGTGTCATACAGGTGTGTTATACAGGAGTGTTATACAGGAGTGTTATACAGGAGTGTCATACAGGAGTGTCATACAGGAGTGTTATACAGGAGTGTTATACAGGAGTGTCATACAGGAGTGTCATACAGGAGTGTTATACAGGAGTGTTATACAGGAGTGTTATACAGGAGTGTCATACAGGAGTGTCATACAGGAGTGTCATACAGGAGTGTCATACAGGAGTGTCATACAGGAGTGTTATACAGGAGTGTTATACAGGAGTGTCATACAGGAGTGTCATACAGGAGTGTCATACAGGAGTGTTATACAGGAGTGTCATACAGGAGTGTTATACAGGAGTGTTATACAGGAGTGTCATACAGGAGTGTTATACAGGAGTGTTATACAGGAGTGTCATACAGGAGTGTTATACAGGAGTGTTATACAGGAGTGTTATACAGGAGTGTCATACAGGAGTGTCATACAGGAGTGTTATACAGGAGTGTCATACAGGAGTGTTATACAGGAGTGTTATACAGGAGTGTCATACAGGAGTGTTATACAGGAGTGTTATACAGGAGTGTTATACAGGAGTGTCATACAGGAGTGTCATACAGGAGTGTCATACAGGAGTGTTATACAGGAGTGTCATACAGGAGTGTTATACAGGAGTGTCATACAGGAGTGTCATACAGGAGTGTCATACAGGAGTGTTATACAGGAGTGTTATACAGGAGTGTTATACAGGAGTGTTATACAGGAGTGTCATACAGGAGTGTTATACAGGAGTGTCATACAGGAGTGTCATACAGGAGTGTTATACAGGAGTGTCATACAGGAGTGTCATACAGGAGTGTCATACAGGAGTGTTATACAGGAGTGTCATACAGGAGTGTCATACAGGAGTGTTATACAGGAGTGTCATACAGGAGTGTCATACAGGAGTGTCATACAGGAGTGTTATACAGGAGTGTTATACAGGAGTGTTATACAGGAGTGTTATACAGGAGTGTTATACAGGAGTGTCATACAGGAGTGTCATACAGGAGTGTTATACAGGAGTGTTATACAGGAGTGTCATACAGGAGTGTTATACAGGAGTGTCATACAGGAGTGTTATACAGGAGTGTCATACAGGAGTGTTATACAGGAGTGTCATACAGGAGTGTTATACAGGAGTGTCATACAGGAGTGTTATACAGGAGTGTTATACAGGAGTGTTATACAGGAGTGTCATACAGGAGTGTTATACAGGAGTGTTATACAGGAGTGTTATACAGGAGTGTTATACAGGAGTGTCATACAGGAGTGTTATACAGGAGTGTTATACAGGAGTGTCATACAGGAGTGTCATACAGGAGTATTATACAGGAGTGTTATACAGGAGTGTTATACAGGAGTGTCATACAGGAGTGTCATACAGGAGTGTTATACAGGAGTGTCATACAGGAGTGTCATACAGGAGTGTCATACAGGAGTGTTATACAGGAGTGTCATACAGGAGTGTCATACAGGAGTGTCATACAGGAGTGTCATACAGGTGTGTTATACAGGAGTGTCATACAGGAGTGTCATACAGGAGTGTTATACAGGAGTGTCATACAGGAGTGTTATACAGGAGTGTCATACAGGAGTGTTATACAGGAGTGTCATACAGGAGTGTCATACAGGAGTGTTATACAGGAGTGTCATACAGGAGTGTTATACAGGAGTGTTATACAGGAGTGTCATACAGGAGTGTCATACAGGAGTGTTATACAGGAGTGTTATACAGGAGTGTTATACAGGAGTGTCATACAGGAGTGTCATACAGGAGTGTCATACAGGAGTGTCATACAGGAGTGTCATACAGGAGTGTCATACAGGAGTGTCATACAGGTGTGTCATACAGGAGTGTTATACAGGAGTGTCATACAGGAGTGTCATACAGGAGTGTCATACAGGAGTGTTATACAGGAGTGTCATACAGGAGTGTCATACAGGAGTGTTATACAGGAGTGTCATACAGGAGTGTTATACAGGAGTGTCATACAGGAGTGTTATACAGGAGTGTCATACAGGAGTGTCATACAGGAGTGTCATACAGGAGTGTTATACAGGAGTGTCATACAGGAGTGTCATACAGGAGTGTCATACAGGAGTGTCATACAGGAGTGTCATACAGGAGTGTCATACAGGAGTGTCATACAGGAGTGTCATACAGGAGTGTCATACAGGAGTGTCATACAGGAGTGTCATACAGGAGTGTCATACAGGAGTATTATACAGGAGTGTCATACAGGAGTGTCATACAGGAGTGTCATACAGGAGTGTCATACAGGAGTGTCATACAGGTGTGTCATACAGGAGTGTTATACAGGAGTGTCATACAGGAGTGTTATACAGGAGTGTCATACAGGAGTGTTATACAGGAGTGTCATACAGGAGTGTCATACAGGAGTGTCATACAGGAGTGTCATACAGGTGTGTCATACAGGAGTGTTATACAGGAGTGTCATACAGGAGTGTTATACAGGAGTGTCATACAGGAGTGTCATACAGGAGTGTCATACAGGAGTGTCATACAGGAGTGTCATACAGGAGTGTCATACAGGAGTGTCATACAGGAGTGTCATACAGGAGTGTTATACAGGAGTGTCATACAGGAGTGTTATACAGGAGTGTTATACAGGAGTGTTATACAGGAGTGTCATACAGGAGTGTTATACAGGAGTGTCATACAGGAGTGTCATACAGGAGTGTTATACAGGAGTGTTATACAGGAGTGTTATACAGGAGTGTTATACAGGAGTGTTATACAGGAGTGTTATACAGGAGTGTCATACAGGAGTGTCATACAGGAGTGTCATACAGGAGTATTATACAGGAGTGTTATACAGGAGTGTCATACAGGAGTATTATACAGAAGTATTATACAGGAGTGTTATACAGGAGTATTGCAGTATATGGTAGCAGCGATCTGACCATCTAGGGTTAATGTACCCTAGATGGTCTAAGAAATAGTGAAATAAAAGGGAAAAAAAAGTTTAAAAAATGTAAAAAATTAATAAGATATTAAAAGTTCAAGTCGCCCCCTTTCCCTAGAACTGATATAAAACATAACAAACAGTAAAAATGACAGACGCATTAGGAATCGCCGCGTCCCACAATTCCCCATCTATCGTAATATAACAAGGGTTACGGCCAGCGGTGACCTCCGAGGCGGGAAATGGCGCCCAAATGTCCGAAACGCGACTTTTACACGACATAAAAAATGTAATGAAAAGTGATCAAAATGTCGCACAGCCTCAAAAGGGCAGCAATGAAAGTGTCGCCTCATTCCGCAAAAAATGACCCCTCCCCCGACCCCGAGCACCGAAGTCTGAAAAAGTTATTAGCGGCAGAAGATGCCAACATTTTTTTTTTTGTACACATTTGTTTAATTTTTGAAATGTTTTAAAACGCAATAAAACCTATAAATCCGGTATCACCGCGATCGCACCGAAACACAGAATAAAGCGGACGTGTTACGTGGAGCGCAGAGGGAAAGTCGTAAAAGAACGCGACGCACATGCAGTTTTTTTTTTTCAATTTTTCCACATTTGGATTTTTTTTTCCTGCTTCCCAGTACACGGCATGTTATCATAAATATCATCACGGGAAAGTAACATTTGTTACGCACAAAATAAGCCTCACACAGCTCTGTACACGGAAACATGGAAAAGTTATGGATTATTGAAGGCGGAGAGCGAGAAATGAGAGGAAAAACCCTGCGTCCTTAAGGGGTTAATAAAAAGAATTCATTAAAGTGAAACACCAACATTCCCCACACATACCAAATAAAGTGCAAAATACACAAAATCTCCGCGTCCGGAACAATGTGTACAATAAATCGGTAACATTACTGGCGATATTCGGTGAACGCCGTAAAAACAAAACCTGGAAAACTCCCCAAAAATGTAAATTTTTCATAAAATCCCTTCACAAAACTGTTTCAAAAAGTTACAGTGCGCTACAATAATACCACTGAAAATGACAACTCAACACGTAAAAAAATAAGCCAAAAAATATTAACGTTATGTCTCCGAAAAGATGGCGACACGAAAACTAATGAGATTTTCTCTGTATTCGTTTTTTTGCAGTAAAATTGTAAAAATATATAAAAAACAATATAAATGAGATATCACCGTAATCACAGTGATCTATAGAATAAACATTATAAAGTGTGTACGCCAGTCAGCCCCCTGTAGTATACAGCCAGCCAGCCCCCTGTAGTATACAGCCAGCCAGCCCCCTGTAGTATACAGCCAGCCAGCCCCCTGTAGTATACAGCCAGCCCCCTGTAGTATACAGCCAGCCAGCCCCCTGTAGTATACAGCCAGCCCCCTGTAGCATACAGCCAGCCAGCCCCCTGTAGTATACAGCCAGCCTGCCCCATATAGTATACAGCCAGCCTGCCCCATATAGTATACAGCCAGCCTGCCCCCTATAGTATACAGCCAGCCAGCCCCCTGTAGTATACAGCCAGCCAGCCCCCTGTAGTATACAGCCAGCCAGCCCCCTGTAGTATACAGCCAGCCAGCCCCCTGTAGTATACAGCCAGCCCCCTGTAGTATACAGCCAGCCAGCCCCCTGTAGTATACAGCCAGCCCCCTGTAGCATACAGCCAGCCAGCCCCCTGTAGTATACAGCCAGCCTGCCCCATATAGTATACAGCCAGCCTGCCCCCTATAGTATACAGCCAGCCTGCCCCCTGTAGTATACATCCATCCAGCCCCCTGTAATATACACCCAGCCTGCCCCCTGTAGTATACACCCAGCTAGCCCCCTGTAGTATACACCCAGCTAGCCCCCCTGTAGTATACACCCAGCTAGCCCCCCTGTAGTATACAGCCAACCTGCCCCCTGTAGTATATAGCCAGCCAGCCCCCTGTAGTATATAGCCAGCCCCCATGTAGTATACAGACAGCCAGCCCCCTTTAGTATACAGCCAGCCAGCCCCCTTTAGTATACAGCCAGCTCCCTTTAGTATACAGCTAGTCAGCCTCCAGTAGTATACAGCCAGCGTCCAGTAGTATACAGCCAGCCAACCCCCTTTGTATACAGCCAGCCTGCCCCTGTAGTATACAGCCAGCCTGCCCCATGTAGTATATAGCCAGTCCCATGTAGTATACAGCCAGCCAGCCCCTTTAGTATAGAGCCAGCCAGCCCCCCTTAGTATACAGCCAGCCCCTTTAGTATACAGCTAGTCAGCCTCCAGTAGTATACAGCCAGCGTCCAGTAGTATACAGCCAGCCAACCCCCTTTGTATACAGCCAGCCTGCCCCTGTAGTATACAGCCAGCCTGCCCCATGTAGTATATAGCCAGCCCCATGTAGTATACAGCCAGCCCCTGTAGTATATAGCCTGCCAGCCCCCTGTAGTATACAGACAGCCTCCATGTAGTATATAGCCAGCCAGCCCCCTGTAGTATATAACCGGCCATCCCCATGTAATATACAGCCAGGGCCCATGTAGTATATAGCCAGCCAGCCAGCCCCCTGTAGTATACAGCCAGCCCCATGTAGTATACAGCCCCATGTAGTACACAGGCAGCCCCTGTAGTATACAGCCCCATGTAGTACACAGGCAGCCCCTGTAGTATATAACCAACCCCATGTAGTATACAGCCAGCCAGCCGAAATGGAGTATACAACCAGCCCTCAGTTTGCGGCTCCTCTTCGGTCTTCTCCTTGCTGTAGTAACCAGCAGAGACGCGACCATGCGATCTGCCGGCCAACGCACATTATGACGTCGAGCATGAGGAGCCCTGGGAGCCGCGCCGAGCATCTGGGACGCCGGAGGGTTAGTATGTAAGCAGGTCCCTCATGATTTTGCATTTTTTATGAAAATGTGAAAGATCGCACCTAAAGTTCAAAGCCCCAGAACATCTTACAAAAATGGGAGGATGCATAAAAAACCAAGTCCACATAAAGTAGACATTCTGAGAACGTTGGTTATTAAGCTTTTGTGCTGTTATGAATTTCGAAAATTGAGAACTTTTCCAAATTTTCACCTAATATCTGATTTTCCCATAAATAAATGCAAAATATACCACCAGAACTAACATGAAGTCCAAAACTATTTCTACATCACTCGGAAATGTTCTAACCCCTTATAGTGACACAGGGCAGATTACAAAAAATGGGCCGTGTCAGGAAGGTGAAGGGTGGCTTTGGCGTTAAGGGGTTAAAGTGAATCTGATTGTAAAAAGTCCTTTTAGGAATGAATAGTGGATATAAAAAGGAGAAAGATTGTAATATAGGTTAATAAACAGAAATGCTTTCATCTGATTAACCAAGTCTCTGGAGTGGGGAGGGGGAGGCTGCTGGGACGGCACGAGGTGTCATTGCTCTGTAGCTCCGCTGCACTTCACTCTTTCCTCCACTTGTCCAGAGGGAGGTGATAAATCGCTTACTGCTAAACGACACTCCCCCTCCCCTCGCCATAGACTCAGGAGAAGACGCTTAGAATCTGTACAGAGAGAGAACATAGATGTGCGTCCAACCATTTCTATCAGCACAAAGTCACCAGAAAACTGGCGCAGACACGTTACAATTACTGGCGCCGGGGCTTTAGTACATCTGCCCGTTATGCCTGGGGAAGGGGATGATGTGAAGCCTTTGTGTCTGTAAACTTGTTTTTGGGGTTATTTTGCACTTTTTGGCTTGATGTGATTATTATGTACACGGTTATTACCCTCATTGTCATAGAACATTGAATGGATTGATTACTATGGAATAGTTCATCTTTCTATATACAGATTCTAGCATTTGTTCAAAGGGGGCGGAGCTTATAAAGACGGACCCCCATCTCTGATATCATGTGGCTGCACTGTTAGCTGGAGTGTGATTGGAGAGGTGCTACCACCTGACCAGGGGGAGGTGTCTAGTGGGAGCTCATGGTCTATGTCCAGACCACATGGTCTGAGTGGACAGAGAGACATAACCCAATCCCAGGAACTGAGTTGGGAGACTCTAATCCAGAGCTGCAGCTTCCACAGTTTGGACACAGCTCCATCTCCATTATACTACGGACCCTCTCCACGACCACTCCAGTAACCAGAATACAAGGTTTGACTGCTTCCTTCCAAAAGCATCGCTGGTTAGTACGTGGACGTGGTATTGCAACTCGGCTCCATTCCCCTCTATAGAGATGAGCTGCAGTACCGGGACAGACCAGGGTCCGGTGTCTAGTGCCAGGCTTGGGGGTGAAGGGGCCCCAGGACATTGATGGATATGACGTATCAGTCTGTCTGGAGGGTTCCTTTACCATTGGCTACATAATAATTATGAAATGTTGCATATGTTATAGTTACACACCCTCAGCTCACCACCCGGGGCTGTATACTTGTCACTGCATCACTCCACCATGGCTGCCCCATTCTGCTAGAAGACTACAACTCCCACAATCCCCCTGGGCAGCACAGCTACTTCACACGGAGGAGGGTGCAGCCGCACCCCCACAGCAGGGAGGAGGGAGCAGGGAGCTGACTGCACATGCCCGACCGGAGAGCAGCGGAAGTATACAGGTCGTTTCTATGGACACTGAGTGTAGCAGGAGCTGCCAGGGCCCGGGGATGACACTGAATTAGTGAAGTTATAGTGAGGTCAATCTTTGGATACAAGCAGGTGACCCCCTACTGACGGACCTGCACTCCTAGAGTAATGGCTGCTGTAACCTTCCCCCCCAGTCCTGTGATGTCACATCATTAGTCTTATGATGTCAGAAGTTCATATAGTATAGGGTTAGGGGATATGGGCAGTAGAGACAGCATAACAGACGTATCCCCACGCAAGACACCTCAAACTACTAAGGGGAATAAATTCAAAGAAGATATAAACTATACATAGAAGAATATAGTCCTTATTAATCTTAATCTTACGCGAGACACGTGTCGGGGTCGTGCAGTGTGTTTGTATCCGTGGCATGGTAATTACTATTGCTCGGTTGCTATAGCCCATGTTACATGACCGTCTTACCTCAGGTCTAGACTTGTCCCTTACGTCTATTTATCTCCTTCACATGCATTGCTCTTGTTTTAATTGTGTTCCATTCTTGTGCTGATTTACTATCTTGTGATTATGTAAGATTAATAAAGACTATATTCTTCTATATATAGTTTATATCTTCTTAGAATTTTTCGAATATTGGGGGAAAGGAAGATTTCCATTAGATACAGTATATCGGGGGAATTGATCAGAGATTATTTCCCCCTCAGGCCATCTCCACGCCGAGGCTGCACTCACAAGCGCGATACCAGTGGCGTAACCGCGGCCACTATGGGGTCCTCATGGCCCAGGGGCCCAGGATGAACAGCGGAGACAACCTTTATAAATGCTATTTTCTCAGGCCCATCCCTCCCTGCGTACTGGGGCAATAGGACCACCCTTGTACAGTAATACGGTCCCTCTGTCCTTGTCCGCCCACCTCACCAGCGGCCACCGACTCGGCCTCTTCATTTGTGGTTACTCGCGCCTGCCCGCCCAAAGACACAGCCGCACGCCCGCCCGCAGACACAGCCGCATGCCCGACAGCCCGCAGACACAGCCGCATGCCCGCCAGCCCAAAGACACAGCCGCATGCCCGCCCGCAGACACAGCCGCATGCCCGCCCGCAGACACAGCCGCATGCCCGACAGCCCGCAGACACAGCCGCATGCCCGCCAGCCCAAAGACACAGCCGCATGCCCGCCCGCAGACACAGCCGCATGCCCGACAGCCCGCAGACACAGCCGCATGCCCGACAGCCCGCAGACACAGCCGCACGCCCGCCCGCAGACACAGCCGCATGCCCGACAGCCCGCAGACACAGCCGCATGCCCGCCAGCCCAAAGACACAGCCGTATGCCCACCCGCAGACACAGCCGCATGCCCGACAGCCCGCAGACACAGCCGCATGCCCGCCAGCCCAAAGACACAGCCGCACGCCCGCCCGCAGACACAGCCGCATGCCCGACAGCCCGCAGACACAGCCGCATGCCCGACAGCCCGCAGACACAGCCGCACGCCCGCCCGCAGACACAGCCGCATGCCCGCCCGCAGACACAGCCGCATGCCCGACAGCCCGCAGACACAGCCGCATGCCCGCCAGCCCAAAGACACAGCCGCATGCCCGCCCGCAGACACAGCCGTATACCCGCCCGCAGACACAGCCGCATGCCCGCCAGCCCAAAGACACAGCCGCATGCCCGACAGCCCGCAGACACAGCCGCATGCCCGACAGCCCGCAGACACAGCCGCATGCCCGCCAGCCCAAAGACACAGCCGCACGCCCGCCCGCAGACACAGCCGCATGCCCGACAGCCCGCAGACACAGCCGCATGCCCGCCAGCCCAAAGACACAGCCGCATGCCCGCCCGCAGACACAGCCGCACGCCCGCCAGCCCAAAGACACAGCCGCACGCCCGCCAGCCCAAAGACACAGCCGCACGCCCGCCAGCCCAAAGACACAGCCGCACGCCCGCCAGCCCAAAGACACAGCCGCACGCCCGCCAGCCCAAAGACACAGCCGCACGCCCACCCGCAGACACAGCCGCATGCCCGACAGCCCGCAGACACAGCCGCATGCCCACCCGCAGACACAGCCGCATGCCCGCCAGCCCAAAGACACAGCCGCATGCCCGCCAGCCCAAAGACACAGCCGCATGCCAGCCAGCCCAAAGACACAGCCGCACGCCCGCCAGCCCAAAGACACAGCCGCACGCCAGCCCAAAGACACAGCCGCACGCCCGCCAGCCCAAAGACACAGCCGCACGCCCGCCAGCCCAAAGACACAGCCGCACGCCAGCCCAAAGACACAGCCGCACGCCCGCCCGCAGACACAGCCGTATGCCCGCCAGCCCAAAGACACAGCCGCATGCCCGCCCGCAGACACAGCCGCATGCCCGCCCGCAGACACAGCCGCATGCCCGACAGCCCGCAGACACAGCCGCACGCCCGCCAGCCCAAAGACACAGCCGCACGCCCGCCAGCCCAAAGACACAGCCGCACGCCCGCCAGCCCAAAGACACAGCCGCATGCCCGCCCGCAGACACAGCCGCATGCCCGACAGCCCGCAGACACAGCCGCATGCCCGCCAGCCCAAAGACACAGCCGCATGCCCGACAGCCCGCAGACACAGCCGCATGCCCGACAGCCCGCAGACACAGCCGCATGCCCGACAGCCCGCAGACACAGCCGCATGCCCGCCCGCAGACACAGCCGCATGCCCGCCAGCCCAAAGACACAGCCGCATGCCCGCCAGCCCAAAGACACAGCCGCATGCCAGCCAGCCCAAAGACACAGCCGTGCGCCCGCCAGCCCAAAGACACAGCCGCGCGCCCGCCAGCCCAAAGACACAGCCGCGCGCCCGCCAGCCCAAAGACACAGCCGCATGCCCAGCCCAAAGACACAGCCGCATGCCCGCCAGCCCAAAGACACAGCCGCGCGCCCGCCAGCCCAAAGACACAGCCGCGCGCCCGCCAGCCCAAAGACACAGCCGCGCGCCCGCCAGCCCAAAGACACAGCCGCGCGCCCGCCAGCCCAAAACACACCCGCACGCCCGCCAGCCCAAAGACACAGCCGCAGCCAGCCAGCCCAAAGACACAGCCGCACGCCCGCCAGCCCAAAGACACAGCCGCACGCCCGCCAGCCCAAAGACACAGCTGCACGCCCGCCAGCCCAAAGACACAGCCGCACGCCCGCCAGCCCAAAGACACAGCCGCACGCCCGCCAGCCCAAAGACACAGCCGCACGCCCGCCAGCCCAAAGACACAGCCGCACGCCCGCCAGCCCAAAGACACAGCCGCACGCCCGCCAGCCCAAAGACACAGCCGCACGCCCGCCAGCCCAAAGACACAGCCGCACGCCCGCCAGCCCAAAGACACAGCCGCACGCCCGCCAGCCCAAAGACACAGCCGAATGCCCACCCGCAGACACAGCCGCACGCCCGCCAGCCCAAAGACACAGCCGCACGCCCGCCAGCCCAAAGACACAGCCGCACGCCCGCCAGCCCAAAGACACAGCCGAATGCCCACCCGCAGACACAGCCGCCCGCCAGCCCAAAGACACAGCCGCACGCCCGCCAGCCCAAAGACACAGCCGCGCGCCCGCCAGCCCAAAGACACAGCCGCGCGCCCGCCAGCCCAAAGACACAGCCGCACGCCCGCCAGCCCAAAGACACAGCCGCACGCCCGCCAGCCCAAAGACACAGCCGCACGCCCGCCCACAGACACAGCCGCACGCCCGCCCACAGACACAGCCGCACGCCCGCCCAAAGACACAGCCGCACGCCCGCTGGCATGATGCCACAACCAGCCTCCTAACCGACCCATCCCAAAAGTGTAAGGAAGTTCCTATATATGTATGTATAGTGAGATATGTGTGTATACTGTATGTGTGTATACACTGTATATATGGGGGGATATGCTGTATATAGATTCAGTATGTGGGTATATGGTGTTATACTGCATGTATGTGTATATACAGTGGGTGTATACCGTATGTAAAAGAATATGATACGGATGTGGGGATGGCAGTGTGAGGTTAGAGAATAATGTGATGGACCAGTATCTGTGTCTTATTGCTGAATACCAAGATATGGCGCACTGACCCGTATACAGCTGCTACAATACTGACCTGTCTTATTATGGCGCTCTGTTATATTTCTCTATGAGGACACAGAAGGTCCCAGACCAAGGACTGTGCTGATGTCCATGTAGTATTGCACATCATTTTCTCTCTGTGTCCTGCCTCTAAGAGAACAGCAGATGGCGCCAGTGTCCTTTGTACGTAAACCTGCAGTGCTCGGAGGTTTGCATTACAATCGCCATCTGTGAACGCAGCCTTAATGTGTGGCCAAATATAATGTAACAGTAACAATCTTACAGCAGCCATATACATAGGAGCACATATCCGTCCCATTGCGATCCCTGCCGTGCGTTGTCCAACGAGGATTTGGGTCTGCTCTATTCACTAAGATCGTGGTCCCGGGAGTTCACCTTCTCCTTCCTGGTGCATGTAAGTGCATTGTCCGTGTATAATGCGCTGTGCGGGGAGTCACTAAGATCCTGTACCCGATATCCTGCATGTGTCACTTCCCTGCTCAGGTCCCCGGAGTTCACCTTCTTCTTCCTGGTGCATGTAAGTGCATTGTCCGTGTATAATGCGCTGTGCGGGGAGTCACTAAGATCCTGCCCTCGATATCCTGCATGTGTCGCTTCCCCGCTCAGGTCCCCGGAGTTCACCTTCTTCTTCCTGGTGCATGTAAGTGCATTGTCCGTGTATAATGCGCTGTGCGGGGAGTCACTAAGATCCTGCGCCCGATATCCTGCATGTGTCGCTTCCCCGCTCAGGTCCCCGGAGTTCACCTTCTCCTTCCTGGTGCATGTAAGTGCATTGTCCGTGTATAATGTGCTGTGCGGGGAGTCACTAAGATCCTGCACCCGATATCCTGCATGTGTCACTTCCCCGCTCAGGTCCCCGGAGTTCACCTTCTTCTTCCTGGTGCATGTAAGTGCATTGTCCGTGTATAATGCGCTGTGCGGGGAGTCACTAAGATCCTGCGCCCGATATCCTGCATGTGTCGCTTCCCCGCTCAGGTCCCTGGAGTTCACCTTCTTCTTCCTGGTGCATGTAAGTGCATTGTCTGTGTATAATGCGCTGTGCGGGGAGTCACTAAGATCCTGCGCCCGATATCCTGCATGTGTCGCTTCCCCGCTCAGGTCCCTGGAGTTCACCTTCTTCTTCCTGGTGCATGTAAGTGCATTGTCCGTGTATAATGTGCTGTGCGGGGAGTCACTAAGATCCTGCACCCGATATCCTGCATGTGTCGCTTCACCGCTCAGGTCCCCGGAGTTCTCCTTCTTCTTCCTGGTGCATGTAAGTGCATTGTCCGTGTATAATGCGCTGTGCGGGGAGTCACTAAGATCCTGCGCCCGATATCCTGCATGTGTCGCTTCCCCGCTCAGGTCCCCGGAGTTCTCCTTCTTCTTCCTGGTGCATGTAAGTGCATTGTCCGTGTATAATGCGCTGTGCAGGGAGTCACTAAGATCCTGCACCCGATATCCTGCATGTGTCGCTTCCCCACTCAGGTCCCTGGAGTTCACCTTCTTCTTCCTGGTGCATGTAAGTGCATTGTCCGTGTATAATGCGCTGTGCGGGGAGTCACTAAGATCCTGTGCCCGATATCCTGCATGTGACGCTTCCCCGCTCAGGTCCCCGGAGTTCACCTTCTTCATGGTGCATGTAAGTGCATTGTCTGTGTATAATGCGCTGTGCGGGGAGTCACTAAGATCCTGCGCCCGATATCCTGCATGTGTTGCTTCCCCGCTCAGGTCCCCGGGGTTCACCTTCTTCTTCCTGGTGCATGTAAGTGCATTGTCCGTGTATAATGCGCTGTGCGGGGGTCACTAAGATCCTGCGCCCGATATCCTGCATGTGTCGCTTCCCCGCTCAGGTCCCCGGAGTTCTCCTTCTTCTTCCTGGTGCATGTAAGTGCATTGTCCGTGTATAATGCGCTGTGCGGGGAGTCACTAAGATCCTGCACCCGATATCCTGCATGTGTCACTTCCCCGCTCAGGTCCCCGGAGTTCACCTTCTTCTTCCTGGTGCATGTAAGTGCATTGTCCGTGTATAATGCGCTGTGCGGGGAGTCACTAAGATCCTGCACCCGATATCCTGCATGTGTCACTTCCCCGCTCAGGTCCCAGGAGTTCACCTTCTTCTTCCTGGTGCATGTAAGTGCATTGTCCGTGTATAATGCGCTGTGCGGGGAGTCACTAAGATCCTGCGCCCGATATCCTGCATGTGTCACTTCCCCGCTCAGGTCCCTGGAGTTCACTTTCTTCCCGGTGCATGTAAGTGCATTGTCCGTGTATAATGCGCTGTGCGGGGAGTCACTAAGATCCTGCGTCCGATATCCTGCATGTGTCACTTCCCCGCTCAGGTCCCTGGAGTTCACCTTCTTCTTCCTGGTGCATGTAAGTGCATTGTCCGTGTATAATGCGCTGTGCAGGGAGTCACTAAGATCGTGTGCCCGATATCCTGCATGTGTCACTTCCCCGCTCAGGTCCCCAGAGTTCCCCTTCTTCTTCCTGGTGCATGTAAGTGCATTGTCCGTGTATAATGCGCTGTGCGGGGAGTCACTAAGATCCTGCGCCCGATATCCTGCATGTGTCACTTCCCCGCTCAGGTCCCCGGAGTTCACCTTCTTCTTCCTGGTGCATGTAAGTGCATTGTCCGTGTATAATGCGCTGTGCGGGGAGTCACTAAGATCCTGTGCCCGATATCCTGCATGTGTCGCTTCCCCGCTCAGGTCCCGGAGTTCACCTTCTTCTTCCTGGTGCATGTAAGTGCATTGTCCGTGTATAATGCGCTGTGCAGGGAGTCACTAAGATCCTGCGCCCGATATCCTGCATGTGTCACTTCCCCGCTCAGGTCCTCGGAGTTCACCTTCTTCTTCCTGGTGCATGTAAGTGCATTGTCCGTGTATAATGCGCTGTGCGGGGAGTCACTAAGATCCTGCACCCGATATCCTGCATGTGTCACTTCCCCGCTCAGGTCCCCGGAGTTCACCTTCTTCTTCCTGGTGCATGTAAGTGCATTGTCCGTGTATAATGCGCTGTGCGGGGAGTCACTAAGATCCTGTGCCCGATATCCTGCATGTGTCGCTTCCCCGCTCAGGTCCCCAGAGTTCACCTTCTTCTTCCTGGTGCATGTAAGTGCATTGTCCGTGTATAATGCGCTGTGCAGGGAGTCACTAAGATCCTGTGCCCGATATCCTGCATGTGTCACTTCCCCACTCAGGTCCTCGGAGTTCACCTTCTTCTTCCTGGTGCATGTAAGTGCATTGTCCGTGTATAATGCGCTGTGCGAGGAGTCACTAAGATCCTGCGCCCGATATCCTGCATGTGGCGCTTCCCCGCTCAGGTCCCCGGAGTTCACCTTCTTCTTCCTGGTGCATGTAAGTGCATTGTCCATGTATAATGCGCTGTGCATGGAGTCACTAAGATCCTGCGCCCGATATCCTGCATGTGTCGCTTCCCCGCTCAGGTACCCGGAGTTCACCTTCTTCTTCCTGGTGCATGTAAGTGCATTGTCCATGTATAATGCGCTGTGCGGGGAGTCACTAAGATCCTGCACCCGATATCCTGCATGTGTCGCTTCCCCGCTCAGGTCCCCGGGGTTCACCTTCTTCTTCCTGGTGCATGTAAGTGCATTGTCCGTGTATAATGCGCTGTGCGGGGAGTCACTAAGATCCTGCGCCCGATATCCTGCATGTGTCGCTTCCCCGCTCAGGTCCCCGGGGTTCACCTTCTTCTTCCTGGTGCATGTAAGTGCATTGTCCGTGTATAATGCGCTGTGCGGGGAGTCACTAAGATCCTGCACCTGATATCCTGCATGTGTCGCTTCCCCGCTCAGGTCCCTGGAGTTCACCTTCTTCTTCCTGGTGCATGTAAGTGCTGATCTTGCAACACAATTTGCTTTTTAATTTCTGTGATTTGTCCAAATCCGTCGGGTTGTCAGACGTCCACACACGCCGATTTCTGTTGCATGCAAGCTGGCGCTGATGCGACCTAATCAGATTGTTTGCGCCAAAAACCTGAAGCAATTCAGCGCAAAACGGGAAAAAGTTGGGAAATCCGATGAAAATGCGGCGTTTGGTCCCTTAGTAAATGTGCCCCATGGTCTCCAGCTAAGCACCCGGGTGCTTGTTACTGATCGCAGCCTCAGAAGGCGTTATCGAGGGGTATAGTAATAATACCCCTTAAAGCCCCTTTTTACTTTGAGGAAAGCAGGTTCTCTTTTTTTCTACATTATCCCATACACTAATGCCCACCTGATGTGCATCGGGGGTCCGGGTCCTGTGGAGCATCTGTGTCCTCATCTAACACATGAAACGTGAGAACACACATATTCTATATAAACACGTTACTAAAACATAAAGTTACCAGACATGAATGCACCGCGCACGTTATTATTTACCAGCATGTAATAAGTATAAAAATATAGCGGCAACAAATGTACCGGCAGTCCCCGGGTTACGTACAAGATAGGGTCTGTAGGTTTGTTCTTAAGTTGAATCTGTATGTAAGTCGGAACTGTATATTTTATAATTTTAGCCCCAGACAAATTTTTTTTTTGGTCTCTGTGACAATTGGATTTGAAAAATGTTGGATTCTCATAAGAACCGGGAGTAACAATAAATCTTAATTGCAGACGCCTGTGATAACTGTTACAGCTGATTATTGAAGCCTAGGACTAAATTACAGTAAATTACCAACATCCAGAGGTCCGTCTGTAACTAGGGGTCGTCTGTAAGTCGGGTGTTCTTAAGTAGGGAACCACCTGTACTGCACAAAAAGGCTGAGAGCACAGCCCTCTGTCTTGTCCATTCCAATCAGTATCCTGGTGGGCAATTCTCCATCAGCCAGCCAGTCAGCTCCTTGCACACATCTCCACACTGCGCCACTAAAAATATATTGCAGTTATTCCAGTATAGTATCCCCTGGACAACTACTATGTGCCACACCGTGCTGCTAAATAACACTCCATACGACCAAATAATACACAGGACCCCAGTCATAAATAATTAATAACTGACAAGCCTGACATATAAAATTCATAACAGGACCACCTTGTCAGAGCTGATGCTCTTCTCGCCCCGCTGCTCCTCCTCTCGCCCCGCTGCTCCTCCTCCTCTTCTCGCCCCGCTGCTCCTCCTCCTCTTCTCGCCCCGCTGCTCCTCCTCCTCTTCTCGCCCCGCTGCTCCTCCTCCTCTCGCCCTCCTGCTCCTCCTCTTCTTGCCCTCCTGCTCCTCCTCTCGCCCCGCTGCTCCTCCTCTCGCCCTGCTGCTCCTCCTCTTGCCCCGCTGCTCCTCCTCCTCTCGCCCTGCTGCTCCTCCTCTCGCCTATACTATTCTATTTTGCCAAATTATTTGAATAATCGATTCCACACGTGTTGGTCCCCTATTTGAAGCACCCAGGCTACCCGGAGTGACGTGTATTTTTCTTCTAAGACTCTCCGGTGCCGACCCAGTCAAAGTGTGGACTCTACCAGGAACAACAGCGTGTGGGGGGTGTCCCTCAGGAACGGTAGTAGTGCTGGTAACTACACTTTACAAGACATCATGCTTGGGCTGGGGGGGGGGGGGTTGGTGATGATTCTTTGGTTTCATTTTGTGTTAATTATATTGTGTTTCCCTTCCCCCCTCTCTGCAAATCCCCCCCCCCTCCAATCCGTTTCCCCCAAAATTGGATATATCTTGTAAAAACGTCAATTTGCCAGCCTACACCCTATGGGTCTGGACCTCTTCAGCTGAATGAGGACCCTACTACTAAATGAATCCCATCGACCTAATGACCCCCCCCCCCTTTCCGATGGGTCCTACACCCAATGTTTGTATTGATGTCCCTATGGGGGGTTTTGTTTTCGGTTTCATAAAAATGAAAATTATTCAATAAATACAATTAAAAAAAAAAGATGTGGATTGCCTGGCAGACGATGGAGCAATGGATTATAAGTAACAGAACCCAACCTGAGAGACTCTTCTGCTCTGCCACGCTTGGGCATTAGACTATGACCACAGCTGCTGCAGGAGCTCTTTCACACGGCCATGTGCTCACCTGGAGGGGAGGAGACCCGTGAGCTCTCGTTACCCTCCTCCCTCCATAGGCAGAAGAGCCGGATCACACGCCGTGTCTGGGAGCCAAGATCTGGTCGCAAATCATGGACAGATCACGGACCCCATTGCGGCTGTGTGAATGAGGCCATTCCGTTTTTCAGATGTCCAAAACAGGAGCGGGGTGGAAAGAGGAATAGCAGCACATTGTGATCCACACCTGCATATGAAAAACTGAATGTGTGCACGCACCTGCAACACCCCTGCCAACGCATAGGCGAGGAGGTAGTGCGAATTACGCCCCCTCCTTGTCAGGATCTATCTGGTGACCCTGCGCAACTCATCCAGAAGCTTCTTCTAGGAGAACTTAGGCCGCGGTCACACGTACCGCTAGGCGTCCGTTCATAATGCAACACTAGCGCACAGGGGGAGGTCCTCAGCCCGTTTCCAGGGAAACGCATGCAATTGATAAGCTGATCGCATGCGTTTCTCTGGAAACGCATGTGCGTTCGGGCCGAGGACCGCCCCCTGTGTGCTAGCGTCGCGTTATGAACGGACGCCTAGCGGTACGTGTGACCGCGGCCTTAGTGATTGCAGCTGTAGCCACTGCCTGGTAAGTGTTAACACTGTGAGATGTGACTGTCCAATCATGTTCTTGTAAAGCAAGCTGGCAGCTGATTGGAGGATTGCTATCACCTGACCAAGGGAGTATATAAACCCCTGCTGGGCGGAGGGACCAGACCTCTGGGGAGACTGATCATCAGGCAGGATTCTGTGTTAGACTGATTTATAGCCCGGTGCATGTGCGGGCCCCGGCCGTGCGCTCTACGGGGGCCCCGGCCGTGCGCTCTATGTCTATGCACGTATGTGTAACATCTGCTCAATATCTCTCTTTTTCTGATTATTTTTTTTCTTTGCACAGGAAATTCTCAGATACCTGAGGGTGAGGTCACACATGGCGTTTTTGGTCAGTTTTCGGCAGTTGACCATGCGTTTGGCTGCTTACAACCTGTTTATCTATTAAGATAATTGGGAAAAATGGACTAAAAACGCCGCGTGTGGCATCACCCTCAGGGCGCGCTCACATGTAGCGTTTTGACCTGCGTTTTCATTGCGTTTGAAAAGGATACACAAAATCTGAGGAGAGGTGATTTGCCTAATTACATCACTGTTAACATTTCCGTTTACAAACATCGTAAATGCGATGTAAACGCACGCATTTCGTTAACACATGCGTTAACATTGTGTTAACAAATGTAAACGGTAATGTAATTAGGCAAATTACCTCTCATAAGCTGTTGTAATGTGTTTCAAATGCAATGAAAACGTAACCAAAACGCAACGTGTGAACGCGCCCTAAGTTAATGGGGCTCATTTACTAAGGGTCCTTGGACCGCATTTTCGTTGGGTTTCCTGGTGATTTCTGCGTTGCGCCGCATCTAAGGGGATTTTGGCGCATTGGCGACGGCTTTCACACGACACAAATCAGGGGCGGGCCGTCGGATTCGGACAACTTGCGTGATTTAACATCGCAAATTGTGTCACAAGCCATGCACTTACATGCACCAGGAAGAAGAAGGTGAACTCCAGGGACCTGAGCGGGGAAGCGACACATGCAGGATATCGGGCGCACGATCTTAGTGACTCCCCGCACAGCGCATTATACACGGACAATGCACTTACATGCACCAGGAAGAAGAAGGTGAACTCCTGGGACCTGAGCGGGGAAGCGTCACATGCAGGATATCGGGCGCACGATCTTAGTGACTCCCCGCACAGCGCATTATACACGGACAATGCACTTACATGCACCAGGAAGAAGGTGAACTCCGGGGACCTGAGCGGGGAAGCGACACATGCAGGATATCGGACGCAGGATCTTAGTGACTCCCCGCACAGCACATTATACACGGACAATGCACTTACATGCACCAGGAAGAAGAAGGTGAACTCCAGGGACCTGAGCGGGGAAGTGACACATGCAGGATATCGGGCGCACGATCTTAGTGACTCCCCGCACAGCGCATTATACACGGACAATGCACTTACATGCACCAGGAAGAAGAAGGTGAACTCCAGGGACCTGAGCGGGGAAGCGACACATGCAGGATATCGGGTGCAGGATCTTAGTGACTCCCCGCACAGCGCATTATACACGGACAATGCACTTACATGCATCAGGAAGAAGAAGGTGAACTCCAGGGACCTGAGCGGGGAAGCGACATATGCAGGATATCGGGCGCAGGATCTTAGTGACTCCCCGCACAGCGTATTATACACGGACAATGCACTTACATGCACCAGGAAGAAGAAGGTGAACTCCGGGGACCTGAGCGGGGAAGCGACACATGCAGGATATCGGGGGAAGGATCTTAGTGACTCCCCGCACAGCGCATTATACACGGACAATGCACTTACATGCACCAGGAAGAAGAAGGTGAACTCCAGGGACCTGAGCGGGGAAGCGACACATGCAGGATATCGGGCGCAGGATCTTAGTGACTCCCCGCACAGCGCATTATACACGGACAATGCACTTACATGCACCAGGAAGAAGAAGGTGAACTCCAGGGACCTGAGCGGGGAAGCGACACATGCAGGATATCGGGCGCAGGATCTTAGTGACTCCCTGCACAGCACATTATACACGGACAATGCACTTACATGCACCAGGAAGAAGAAGGGGAACTCCTGGGACCTGAGCGGGGAAGTGACACATGCAGGATATCGGGCGCACGATCTTAGTGACTCCCCGCACAGCACATTATACACGGACAATGCACTTACATGCACCAGGAAGAAGAAGGTGAACTCCAGGGACCTGAGCGGGGAAGCGACACATGCAGGATATCGGGCGCACGATCTTAGTGACTCCCCGCACAGCGCATTATACACGGACAATGCACTTACATGCACCAGAAAGAAGAAGGTGAACTCCGGGGACCTGAGCGGGGAAGCGACACATGCAGGATATTGGGCGTAGGATCTTAGTGACTGCCCGCACAGCGCATTATACACGGACAATGCACTTACATGCACCAGGAAGAAGAAGGTGAACTCCGGGGACCTGAGCGGGGAAGCGACACATGCAGGATATCGGACGCACAATCTTAGTGACTCCCTGCACAGCGCATTATACACGGACAATGCACTTACATGCACCAGGAAGAAGAAGGTGAACTCCGGGGACCTGAGCGGGGAAGTGACACATGCAGGATATCGGACGCACAATCTTAGTGACTCCCCGCACAGCGCATTATACACGGACAATGCACTTACATGCACCAGGAAGAAGAAGGTGAACTCCTGGGACCTGAGCGGGGAAGCGACACATGCAGGATATCGGGCGCATGATCTTAGTGACTCCCCGCACAGCGCATTATACACGGACAATGCACTTACATGCACCAGGAAGAAGAAGGTGAACTCCTGGGACCTGAGCGGGGAAGCGACACATGCAGGATATCGGGCGCATGATCTTAGTGACTCCCCGCACAGCGCATTATACACGGACAATGCACTTACATGCACCAGGAAGAAGAAGGTGAACTCCAGGGACCTGAGCGGGGAAGGGACACATGCAGGATATCGGGCGCAGGATCTTAGTGACTCCCCGCACAGCGCATTATACACGGACAATGCACTTACATGCACCAGGAAGAAGAAGGTGAACTCCGGGGACCTGAGCGGGGAAGCGACACATGCAGGATATCGGGCGCAGGATCTTAGTGACTCCCCACACAGCGCATTATACACGGACAATGCACTTACATGCACCAGGAAGAAGAAGGTGAACTCCGGGGACCTGAGCGGGGAAGTGACACATGCAGGATATCGGACGCACAATCTTAGTGACTCCCCGCACAGCGCATTATACACGGACAATGCACTTACATGCACCAGGAAGAAGAAGGTGAACTCCTGGGACCTGAGCGGGGAAGCGACACATGCAGGATATCGGGCGCATGATCTTAGTGACTCCCCGCACAGCGCATTATACACGGACAATGCACTTACATGCACCAGGAAGAAGAAGGTGAACTCCAGGGACCTGAGCGGGGAAGGGACACATGCAGGATATCGGGCGCAGGATCTTAGTGACTCCCCGCACAGCGCATTATACACGGACAATGCACTTACATGCACCAGGAAGAAGAAGGTGAACTCCGGGGACCTGAGCGGGGAAGCGACACATGCAGGATATCGGGCGCAGGATCTTAGTGACTCCCCGCACAGCGCATTATACACGGACAATGCACTTACATGCACCAGGAAGAAGAAGGTGAACTCCAGGGACCTGAAAGGGGAAGCGACACATGCAGGATATCGGGCGCAGGATCTTAGTGACTCCCCGCACAGCGCATTATACACGGACAATGCACTTACATGCACCAGGAAGAAGAAGGTGAACTCCGGGGACCTGAGCGGGGAAGCGACACATGCAGAATATCGGGGGCAGGATCTTAGTGACTCCCCGCACAGCGCATTATACACGGACAATGCACTTACATGCACCAGGAAGAAGAAGGTGAACTCCAGGGACCTGAGCGGGGAAGTGACACATGCAGGATATCGGGCGCAGGATCTTAGTGACTCCCCGCACAGCGCATTATACACGGACAATGCACTTACATGCACCAGGAAGAAGAAGGTGAACTCCGGGGACCTGAGCGGGGAAGTGACACATGCAGGATATCGGGCGCAGGATCTTAGTGACTCCCCGCACAACGCATTATACACGGACAATGCACTTACATGCACCAGGAAGAAGAAGGTGAACCCCAGAGACCTGAGCGGGGAAGTAACACATGCAGGATATCGGGCGCAGGATCTTAGTGACTCCCCGCACAGCGCATTATACACGGACAATGCACTTACATGCACCAGGAAGAAGAAGGTGAGCTCCTGGGACCTGAGCGGGGAAGCGACACATGCAGGATATCGGGCGCAGGATCTTAGTGACTCCCCGCACAGCACATTATACACGGACAATGCACTTACATGCACCAGGAAGAAGAAGGTGAGCTCCTGGGACCTGAGCGGGAAGCGACACATGCAGGATATCGGGCGCAGGATCTTAGTAACTCCCCGCACAGCGCATTATACACGGACAATGCACTTACATGCACCAGGAAGAAGAAGGTGAGCTCCTGGGACCTGAGCGGGGAAGCGACACATGCAGGATATCGGGCGCAGGATCTTAGTAACTCCCCGCACAGCGCATTATACACGGACAATGCACTTACATGCACCAGGAAGAAGAAGGTGAACTCCTGGGACCTGAGCGGGGAAGCGACACATGCAGGATATCGGGCGCATGATCTTAGTGACTCCCCGCACAGCACATTATACACGGACAATGCATTTACATGCACCAGGAAGAAGAAGGTGAGCTCCTGGGACCTGAGCGGGGAAGCGACACATGCAGGATATCGGGCGCAGGATCTTAGTAACTCCCCGCACAGCGCATTATACACGGACAATGCACTTACATGCACCAGGAAGAAGAAGGTGAACTCCTGGGACCTGAGCGGGGAAGCGACACATGCAGGATATCGGGCGCATGATCTTAGTGACTCCCCGCACAGCGCATTATACATGGACAATGCACTTACATGCACCAGGAAGAAGAAGGTGAACTCCTGGGACCTGAGCGGGGAAGCGACACATGCAGGATATCGGGGGCAGGATCTTAGTGACTCCCCGCACAGCGCATTATACACGGACAATGCACTTACATGCACCAGGAAGAAGAAGGTGAACTCCTGGGACCTGAGCGGGGAAGCGACACATGCAGGATATTGGGTGCTGGATCTTAGTGACTCCCCGCACAGCGCATTATACACGGACAATGCACTTACATGCACCAGGAAGAAGAAGGTGAACTCCGGGGACCTGAGCGGGGAAGTGACACATGCAGGATATCAGGGGCAGGATCTTAGTGACTCCCCGCACAGCACATTATACACGGACAATGCACTTACATGCACCAGGAAGAAGAAGGTGAACTCCTGGGACCTGAGCGGGGAAGCGACACATGCAGGATCTCGGGCGCACGATGTTGGTGACTTCATCCTCGTCACATCGTCCGGATCGGGGATCGCGACAGGACCGGGTAAGTAAATGTGCCCCAATGTTCTTAGTTTCCTCACAGTACATGTCACAGGGTGCACCGCTTCTCCACTGGACTGGACCGGATCGCTTTAGAACCTACTACGTAGCAAGTGATCCGAAACGCTAGAAGTCACAAGTCCTACTGCCCCTTGTGTTATCAGAGGAAGAGGTAGGTACATTCTCCAGAATTAAAACAACCACGTGGTACTGGATCAGAACCGAACTGAGCGATCCTGGTACTAGCGGAAAAGGGGCTAAATAAGGCACTAATGCCTCCAAATAGATGAGAAGACATGGGGGGCCCCCGGGGGCTCGGCTACATGTAATACAGCAAGGGAAGAAGGACTGGGTGCTGCCTCCCCTCCCCCGTCACTCCGGCCTGATATCTGTATATACAATGTATCATCCAGGAGAAGTATCAGGTCACTAACCCCTGACTGCAAAGCAGAATGATTCCCTTTCACTGACAGCAAGCAGAGATCCGCGCAGCAGGAGAATGAGTGACCGGGGGGGGGGGGGGGGGGGGGGGGGGGAGACACCTGGCACCCGGAGGTGCTGTCACACTGATGCTGTATTATGGGCTGTCAGGAAGGGCTATTATGGGATGTCATATCCTCTCCCTCACGACACACTTATTATGGGATGCCGGCCTCTCTCCCTCGTGCTCTCTCTGTGGCTCATTATGGGATGTCGGTGTGGAGACTATTATGGGATGCCAGACTCCTCTTGTGTTATTATTATGGGCTGTGAGCTTGGAACGGTTATGGGATGTCACACTGACAATGATTATGGGATAGCTGGTGGGTGTGGGGGGTGCATACAAAGGGAGTCTGACTGCGTGCAGCAGCTCCTCACCCCGGCTGATCAAGGACAGAGGCGACACAGGAGACCCCCAACTACATGTATAATAGAGCCTATGGAAGGGTAGTCAGGAGACCCCCAACTACATGTATAATAGAGCCTATGGAAGGGTAGTCAGGAGACCCCCAACTACATGTATAATAGAGCCTATGGAAGGGTTGTCAGGAGACCCCCAACTACATGTATAATAGAGCCTATGGAAGGGTAGTCAGGAGACCCCCAACTACATGTATAATAGAGCCTATGGAAGGGTAGTCAGGAGACCCCCAACTACATGTATAATAGAGCCTATGGAAAGGTTGTCAGGAGACCCCCCAACTACATGTATAATAGAGCCTATGGAAGGGTAGTCAGGAGACCCCCAACTACATGTATAATAGAGCCTATGGAAGGGTTGTCAGGAGACCCCCAACTACATGTATAATAGAGCCTATGGAAGGGTTGTCAGGAGACCCCCCAACTACATGTATAATAGAGCCTATGGAAGGGTTGTCAGGAGACCCCCCAACTACATGTATAATAGAGCCTATGGAAGGGTAGTCAGGAGACCCCCAACTACATGTATAATAGAGCCTATGGAAGGGTTGTCAGGAGACCCCCAACTACATGTGTAATAGAGCCTATGGAAGGGTTGTCAGGAGACCCCCAACTACATGTATAATAGAGCCTATGGAAGGGTTGTCAGGAGACCCCCAACTACATGTGTAATAGAGCCTATGGAAGGGTTGTCAGGAGACCCCCAACTACATGTATAATAGAGCCTATGGAAAGGTTGTCAGGAGACCCCCAACTACATGTATAATAGAGCCTATGGAAGGGTTGTCAGGAGACCCCCAACTACATGTGTAATAGAGCCTATGGAAGGGTTGTCAGGAGACCCCCAACTACATGTATAATAGAGCCTATGGAAGGGTTGTCAGGAGACCCCCAACTACATGTATAATAGAGCCTATGGAAGGGTAGTCAGGAGACCCCCAACTACATGTGTAATAGAGCCTATGGAAGGGTTGTCAGGAGACCACTACACACAAGTTATAAGCTATAAAATAGCGGATATGACACAGTGTTTGAGACCTCTTCCCCGTGTACGGAGCGGTTCCTTACGTGTGTGTCTCTATCGCTCCATTGCCGGGCTATGGGGGATGCAAGGACCCCCCAAGCTTGCGGCTGTACATATGTCGCCGTATGGTGGTGTGAATGCGGCCTGAAGCCCCGGCCTCCCTCCATTATGTCTGCCGTCTGTACTGTCTGTGTAACACGAGGTTTGTGGCTGTTTTAATCATAAATGAACAAAAATACAAGTTTGGTAAATCATATGTCACTGAGATGAGGTAAAATCTAATAAACGTTCTCCACTTTGGCTTTTGTTCGCGGCTAGGGTGTGCAGCCATTACATCTCAGTGACCCTAACAGTATCTTACTAAAATATGACGTCCCCCATGTAAGAAAATACAGGGTGTTACTCCATCACTAGGCCCTAAATCTGCCCCAATGGGGCTGTCACTGCTGACGCCTCCCCCCTCAGGACGGTTCACAGAACTTTGGTCACCATAGAGGTTATAGAGTGCACGGGTCGGTCCACTGCTGTAACAGGGGGGTCTGCGCGGTCACATGATGTGTGGAAATCTATTTCAGTTTTGTGGATTTTTAACTAAAATGACAGAAAATTTGGGCAGTGACCCCGGAATGTGCGTCCCCCGGGGGTCACGGCTTAGGAGGACTCACCACAAGGCCTTTCTTCTGTCATAGCGCAAACTTCCACCTCAGGAAAGCTGGGTGACAACAAATATGGTCGCTGTGACGGATGTGTGTGACAGGAGCCGCTCAGGGCTCTGGGAAAGCTGGGTGGTAGCCATTGATGAGCAGTCAGTTAGGTGCCTGAGGTAATGTCACACTGATGCTTCATGATGGGATGTCACTCAGGTTCTGTGTATTATGGGATGTCACAGCACATACATTATGGGATGTCACTCAGTCTCTGTGTATTATGGGATGTCAGTCTCTGTGTATTATGGGATGCCGGGTTCCCCTCATGTTATCATAATTATGGGATGTGCGCGGTGATACATTATGGGATGCCGGGTGCGGGCTATTATGGGATGTCACACTTTTTCTCCTTGTGGTGATAATTATGGGATGTCTGGCGGGGGCTATTATGGGATGTTAGACTCCCTCAGGTTTATTATGGGATGTCAGGCCGGCCCATCTCTAGGGCAACGCGCTGGTGGTCATGGTAACGGGGCGGGGCGGGGCGAGGGAAGGGGTGGGGTCTCCGCCATCACTGCCGGTGTTACAGGAGCGGGAGTATATACCGTCAGGAGGCGCGCGCTGTCTGCACCGGAGCCGGGTGAGTGCGGCCGGGAGGAGCGGGGACACCGCGGGAGGGAGCCGGGGCCTGTGTATATAGGATGCGGGGCAGTATATATATTCACACATTATACACGCACATACTGCCCCGGGTACTGTGTATATGTGCAGTGTATATAATGTGTATGTATACTATATATACACACTATACATATACATAGTATCCAGAGCAGTATAATGTATGTATGTGTGGTGTATACCCTGCCCTGTGTATAGTGTGTGTACATGTATATATTACACTGCCCTGGGTATTGTGTATAGTATTCGGGGCAGTATATATATAGTGCCCTGGATACTGTGTATATATGTATAGTGTGTGTACATGTATATATTACACTGCCCTGGGTATTGTGTATAGTATTCGGGGCAGTATATATATAGTGCCCTGGATACTGTGTATATATGTATAGTGTGTGTACATGTATATATTACACTGCCCTGGATCCCGTGTATAGTATTCGGGGCAGTATATATATAGTGCCCTGGATACTGTGTATATATGTATAGTGTGTGTACATATATATATTACACTGCCCTGGGTATTGTGTATAGTATTCGGGGCAGTATATATATATAGTGCCCTGGATACTGTGTATATATGTATAGTGTGTGTACATGTATATATTACACTGCCCTGGATCCCGTGTGTGTGTATATGATAGAGATACACCATTCTATCTATGTTATATCTATACTATGTATAGGAGTGCTTATAGATCAGTATATACTGCCATGGGCCGTTTATATAAGTGGTGCGCTATTCCTGTGTATATATATATATGTATATGTGTGTGAGGAATGTGTATTCTGTAGGGATGTATGTTAGATATAAAGTATTATATACAGTACGTGTTGGGATATATACAGGTCGGTATATTTACATCACTGTTAATGCCTTCTGGGGGGGAATGGAGGGGGTGTCATTGTTTTACTGCCCCCCCCCCCCCCTCGTTGTTAACCCTTAGATTAGTCCAATCGCTAATCTCTTATCTGAGCCCTACATCAATCACACTGTGTCCCCTCTCCCCAGCTGCGCTTCTTACACGGACTACTACCCCCAGTCGGCCGCACACGCAGGCCTGGCCTGACAAAGGGCTCCTCCGGAAGCTGCACTTCACGTCTTGGCCACTGGCGGCAGTATTCATGTCCTCATTACACTAGAAGGGCTCTGAACTTTATCCTGCGCCTGGATGTGTTTACCTGCCCCATAACATCAGGGGGAGTGATGGCAAGGGTCTGAGGGGATGGAAGGGGGGGGGGGTGAGGGGTTGGATAACTGTACAGTATGTGTAGCTATAGATATAGGTGCTCCCCTATGGGTGCTATGTGATGTATGCAGATGTCGGCCATTGGGCTGTGCTGGACAGTTGTGAGGTTGTTGTGTGGCCTTGTAGTCTCACTATATATATATTCTATATCTCTGCCGTTTTTCTTTCCCACTACAGCCTCCTGTCCCTTTATTCGTTCGCTCCAACATTCCTCAGATATTGAATTGTGCTGCGTGGCGCCATTATCAGAATGGCTTCTGGACCCGGCTCCCCAGGTAGTGACGGTGAGATCGAGGTTATGCTCAACAGCAGCCACCATCAAGGTAAGAATCGCTCAAATACCTCAAGTCTTTCATGGGGTGGAGTTTTTGGCAACTTTCAAGATCTCTGCTTGCTGTTAGTTGCCATTCACATCCTGCAATGGAAACCCTCATGGCTGATTGGTGGATGTAAACGTTACATTTGTCTGGGCTGCGGGTGTATTTCTTTCTCCTGCTTTGATACAGTATTTCAGCGGATTGAATGTTTTGCACATAGATTCACATTTTAGTTTCGGTTGTGAGTCATTTGGTAGCTGCGGGTTTTCAGCCGCTTCATCGCTCGGGAGAACTTTCCGCATTCACTGACAGCAATCAGATCACCAGGTAACCAGCGCATTGCGTCATAGAGATGTAAGATCGATGGAGGGTTCCCCTTCACCTGTAATCACCAGCGCCTTGCTCCTGTACAGGCGCCGCCTAATATTGTGTCTTCTGTAAGAAAGACCACGTCTATGTGAACTTGTCCTAAGAAAGGGACAGGTTCACGAAAGAAGCGGCTTTGTTTGTGGGTGGCCCACGGTTTAGGGCTTATTCGCATGTTATAATCGTGCTGACCCCTGGTGATAGACGTTCCCCTTTGTGGAGAAATAACTCCAGTGTTGGGGGCCCCTATCGCTTCCCTGCAGGGAAAGGTCCTGTGCTCACCTGGTGCTTGTGTGCTCAGACCCTCAGTGATCCAGGGATTAGCTGAGCCCCCTGGACCGGCCTCTGCTAGAGGTGTGTTCTCATGTAACTTTAGAATATTTTCTGGTTTGTATCAGTCATTGAGAGTCCATTGCGACTGCCCTGCTCCGTGTATGGCAGGTGCTACGGACAATCCTGTATCCTCAGTTGTATGATAGATGCCGGCACATGTCTCTCCGGCCACTTTCTGCAAACGTGAAACAAATCGGCTCAATAATGAGTCTGTGTGGAGCTTCATTCACAGGAGGAGTTTACATTTGTGTTTTGCCTGTAAACATTAATAGTGATGTGTTGCTCCGAGCACGAGCTCCTTCCTTCCTACCATGCGTTCTTCCCATAAAGCAATGAAAACCCGTTATAGACCCGTGGCCTCAGTGTCTGTTCACACATTAATTCATAAAATACCCTGTAATCGGGTGTCAGCTTTGATGTCTTTGGGTTCAGGTGAAACGCTTTTTAGATGTCAAAAAGTTGACCTAAAGCTGCATCAAAACTGAAAACTACGGACGTGTATGAATAAGACATTACTGTGTAAAAACCGCCATATGGAGCAATAGGCCCTGCTCACAAGAGCTTACACTCTGAGGGGGGACCGAGCTTATGGTCTGATGAAGGAATGACACAAGAGCTTACACTCTGAGGGGGGACCCAGCTTATGGTCTGATGAAGGAATGACACAAGAGCTTACACTCTGAGGGGGGACCCAGCTTATGGTCTGATGAAGGAATGACACAAGAGCTTACACTCTGAGGGGGGACCGAGCTTATGGTCTGATGAAGGAATGACACAAGAGCTTACACTCTGAGGGGGGACCCAGCTTATGGTCTGATGAAGGAATGACACAAGAGCTTACACTCTGAGGGGGGACCGAGCTTATGGTCTGATGAAGGAATGACACAAGAGCTTACACTCTGAGGGGGGACCGAGCTTATGGTCTGATGAAGGAATGACACAAGAGCTTACACTCTGAGGGGGGACCCAGCTTATGGTCTGATGAAGGAATGACACAAGAGCTTACACTCTGAGGGGGGACCCAGCTTATGGTCTGATGAAGGAATGACACAAGAGCTTACACTCTGAGGGGGGACCCAGCTTATGGTCTGATGAAGGAATGACACAAGAGCTTACACTCTGAGGGGGGACCGAGCTTATGGTCTGATGAAGGAATGACACAAGAGCTTACACTCTGAGGGGGGACCCAGCTTATGGTCTGATGAAGGAATGACACAAGAGCTTACACTCTGAGGGGGGACCCAGCTTATGGTCTGATGAAGGAATGACACAAGAGCTTACACTCTGAGGGGGGACCCAGCTTATGGTCTGATGAAGGAATGACACAAGAGCTTACACTCTGAGGGGGGACCGAGCTTATGGTCTGATGAAGGAATGACACAAGAGCTTACACTCTGAGGGGGGACCCAGCTTATGGTCTGATGAAGGAATGACACAAGAGCTTACACTCTGAGGGGGGACCCAGCTTATGGTCTGATGAAGGAATGACACAAGAGCTTACACTCTGAGGGGGGACCGAGCTTATGGTCTGATGAAGGAATGACACAGGAGCTTACACTCTGAGGGGGGACCCAGCTTATGGTCTGATGAAGGAATGACACAAGAGCTTACACTCTGAGGGGGGACCGAGCTTATGGTCTGATGAAGGAATGACACGAGCTTACACTCTGAGGGGGGACCCAGCTTATGGTCTGATGAAGGAATGACACAAGAGCTTACACTCTGAGGGGGGACCCAGCTTATGGTCTGATGAAGGAATGACACAAGAGCTTACACTCTGAGGGGGGACCCAGCTTATGGTCTGATGAAGGAATGACACAAGAGCTTACACTCTGAGGGGGGACCGAGCTTATGGTCTGATGAAGGAATGACACAAGAGCTTACACTCTGAGGGGGGACCCAGCTTATGGTCTGATGAAGGAATGACACAAGAGCTTACACTCTGAGGGGGGACCCAGCTTATGGTCTGATGAAGGAATGACACAGGAGCTTACACTCTGAGGGGGGACCCAGCTTATGGTCTGATGAAGGAATGACACAAGAGCTTACACTCTGAGGGGGGACCGAGCTTATGGTCTGATGAAGGAATGACACAAGAGCTTACACTCTGAGGGGGGACCCAGCTTATGGTCTGATGAAGGAATGACACAGGAGCTTACACTCTGAGGGGGGACCCAGCTTATGGTCTGATGAAGGAATGACAAGAGCTTACAGTTGGCAGAGTAGGGGGGGGGCACAAGAACTTTGTCTGTGGGGGACAGAGCTTATGGTCTGAGCATGAAGGGAGGACACAAACTTAGTCTGAGGGGGGTAGCTTGCAGTCTGAGGATGAAAGGAGGACACACGCTTATAGTCAGGGGTGCAGGGAGGGGGGTACAAAAGGTATTGAAGCTTGTATAATGGTCCTGTTATTCTTTATTAAGGGAACAGAATAAAAAAATATAATAATCGAGCTTCTGCTTGAACCGGTCATCAGCCGCATCTTATATACAGTCTGACTGCAGAGAATCCGGGAGCTTGGTACCTCTTATCCGGTGGACACAGTGGGGGTTAGTAAAGAGAGAGCTGAGGTCTATGCAGTTAGGGAAGGTGATAGATCTGCCTAAAGAGTCAGCTTTATTAGGGGCATTCCAGAGAATTTGTGCAGCTCGGGAGAAGTCCTGGAGACCTGAGTGAGAGGTTTGAATAATCTAAGATCTCTGGCAGGTGAAGAGCATGGATTGGGCGATTAGACTGAGAAGATGGAGGGAGGCGACCGGCACAGACTGGGGGTCCCCATGAGACACCCCCCACCCCCTCCGCCTGGCTGTGCCTGATAAGCTTGATGGAAGTTGTGGTTTTATTTCTAGTCCTCTGGTATAGACCATGTTGGGGTGGAGTGTGGCCTCCTCCTTCCATATTATCAGTAATCTCACCTGCTGTGGGTAATAATACACTGTAGGTGTCTTTAAGGTGTGTATATATATATATGGCAGATATAGCAGCTGTACTGCATCCATTATACATCCATATACAGTTATGTAATAGCCCAGGTCCTGTCACCTCCTATATGGGCTCTAATCCATAAGGTGTGTATATATAAGGCATCCATTATACATCCATGTACAGTTATGTAATAGCCCCAGGTCCTGTCACCTCCTATATGGGCTCTAATCCATAAGGTGTGTATATATAAGGCATCCATTATACATCCATGTACAGTTATGTAATAGCCCAGGTCCTGTCACCTCCTATATGGGCTCTAATCCATAAGGTGTGTATATATAAGGCATCCATTATACATCCATGTACAGTTATGTAATAGCCCAGGTCCTGTCACCTCCTATATGGGCTCTAATCCATAAGGTGTATATATATATATATAAGGCATCCATTATACATCTATATACAGTTATGTAATAGCCCCAGGTCCTGTCACCTCCTATATGGGCTCTAATCCATAAGGTGTATAATGGATGCCTTATATATATATATACCTTATGGATTAGAGCCCATATAGGAGGTGACAGGACCTGGGCTATTACATAACTGTATATGGATGTATAATGGATGCCTTATATATATATACACCTTATGGATTAGAGCCCATATAGGAGGTGACAGGACCTGGGGCTATTACATAACTGTATATGGATGTATAATGGATGCCATATATATATATATATCTATATACAGTTATGTAATAGCCCCAGGTCCTGTCACCTCCTATATGGGCTCTAATCCATAAGGTGTATATATATATAAGGCATCCATTATACATCCATGTACAGTTATGTAATAGCCCAGGTCCTGTCACCTCCTATATGGGCTCTAATCCATAAGGTATATATATATAAGGCATCCATTATACATCCATGTACAGTTATGTAATAGCCCAGGTCCTGTCACCTCCTATATGGGCTCTAATCCATAAGGTGTGTATATATAAGGCATCCATTATACATCCATATACAGTTATGTAATAGCCCAGGTCCTGTCACCTCCTATATGGGCTCTAATCCATAAGGTGTATATATATAAGGCATCCATTATACATACATATACAGTTATGTAATAGCCCAGGTCCTGTCACCTCCTATATGGGCTCTAATCCATAAGGTGTGTATATATAAGGCATCCATTATACATCCATATACAGTTATGTAATAGCCCAGGTCCTGTCACCTCCTATATGGGCTCTAATCCATAAGGTGTATATATATATAAGGCATCCATTATACATCCATATACAGTTATGTAATAGCCCAGGTCCTGTCACCTCCTATATGGGCTCTAATCCATAAGGTGTATATATATAAGGCATCCATTATACATACATATACAGTTATGTAATAGCCCAGGTCCTGTCACCTCCTATATGGGCTCTAATCCATAAGGTGTATATATATATAAGGCATCCATTATACATCTATATACAGTTATGTAATAGCCCAGGTCCTGTCACCTCCTATATGGGCTCTAATCCATAAGGTGTATATATATATAAGGCATCCATTATACATCCATGTACAGTTATGTAATAGCCCGGGTCCTGTCACCTCCTATATGGGCTCTAATCCATAAGGTATATATATATAAGGCATCCATTATACATCTATATACAGTTATGTAATAGCCCAGGTCCTGTCACCTCCTATATCGGCTCTAATCCATAAGGTATATATATATATAAGGCATCCATTATACATCCATGTACAGTTATGTAATAGCCCCAGGTCCTGTCACCTCCTATATCGGCTCTAATCCATAAGGTATATATATATATATATATATAAGGCATCCATTATACATCCATGTACAGTTATGTAATAGCCCCAGGTCCTGTCACCTCCTATATGGGCTCTAATCCATAAGGTGTGTATATATAAGGCATCCATTATACATCCATATACAGTTATGTAATAGCCCCAGGTCCTGTCACCTCCTATATGGGCTCTAATCCATAAGGTGTATATATATATATAAGGCATCCATTATACATCCATGTACAGTTATGTAATAGCCCCAGGTCCTGTCACCTCCTATATGGGCTCTAATCCATAAGGTGTGTATATATAAGGCATCCATTATACATCCATATACAGTTATGTAATAGCCCAGGTCCTGTCACCTCCTATATGGGCTCTAATCCATAAGGTGTATATATATATATGGCATCCATTATACATCCATGTACAGTTATGTAATAGCCCAGGTCCTGTCACCTATATGGGGCTCGCAGACCTGCTCCTCCGCACTGGTGTGTATATATATATATATATATATATATATATAAGGCATCCATGTACAGTTATATAATAGCCCCATGTCCTGTCACCTATATGGGGCTTGCAGACCTGCTCCTCCGCACTGGTGTGTGTATATATATATATATATATATATAAGGCATCCATGTACAGTTATATAATAGCCCCAGGTCCTGTCACCTATATGGGGCTCGCAGACCTGCTCCTCCGCACTGGTGTGTATATATATAAGGCATCCATGTACAGTTATATAATAGCCCCAGGTCCTGTCACCTATATGGGGCTCGCAGACCTGCTCCTCCGCACTGGTGTGTATATATATAAGGCATCCATGTACAGTCATGTAATAGCCCATGTCCTGTCACCTATATGGGGCTCGCAGACCTGCTCCTCCGCACTGGTGTGTATATATATATATATATATGGCATCCATGTACAGTTATGTAATAGCCCAGGTCCTGTCACCTATATGGGGCTCGCAGACCTGCTCCTCCGCACTGGTGTGTATATATATATATATATATATATAAGGCATCCATGTACAGTTATGTAATAGCCCAGGTCCTGTCACCTATATGGGGCTCGCAGACCTGCTCCTCCGCACTGGTGTGTATATATATAAGGCATCCATGTACAGTTATGTAATAGCCCAGGTCCTGTCACCTATATGGGGCTCGCAGACCTGCTCCTCCGCACTGGTGTGTATATATATAAGGCATCCATGTACAGTTATGTAATAGCCCAGGTCCTGTCACCTATATGGGGCTCGCAGACCTGCTCCTCCGCACTGGTGTGTATATATATAAGGCATCCATGTACAGTCATGTAATAGCCCAGGTCCTGTCACCTATATGGGGCTCGCAGACCTGCTCCTCCGCACTGGTGTGTATATATATAAGGCATCCATGTACAGTCATGTAATAGCCCATGTCCTGTCACCTATATGGGGCTCGCAGACCTGCTCCTCCGCACTGGTGTGTATATATATATATATATATATATAAGGCATCCATGTACAGTTATATAATAGCCCCAGGTCCTGTCACCTATATGGGGCTCGCAGACCTGCTCCTCGGCACTGGTGTGTATATATATATAAGGCATCCATGTACAGTTATGTAATAGCCCAGGTCCTGTCACCTATATGGGGCTCGCAGACCTGCTCCTCCGCACTGGTGTGTATATATAAGGCATCCATGTACAGTCATGTAATAGCCCATGTCCTGTCACCTATATGGGGCTCGCAGACCTGCTCCTCCGCACTGGTGTGTATATATATAAGGCATCCATGTACAGTTATGTAATACCCCCAGGTCCTGTCACCTATATGGGGCTCGCAGACCTGCTCCTCCGCACTGGTGTGTATATATATAAGGCATCCATGTACAGTTATGTAATACCCCCATGTCCTGTCACCTATATGGGGCTCGCAGACCTGCTCCTCCGCACTGGTGTGTATATATATAAGGCATCCATGTACAGTCATGTAATACCCCCATGTCCTGTCACCTATATGGGGCTTGCAGACCTGCTCCTCCGCACTGGTGTGTATATATATAAGGCATCCATGTACAGTCATGTAATACCCCCAGGTCCTGTCACCTATATGGGGCTCGCAGACCTGCTCCTCCGCACTGGTGTGTAACGTTCTGCCCTATAGATGGGGCAGGGTTTGATCTGGTCCCGCTGAGCCATGTAACAAAATGGGTATAATTCTGACAACCCTTCGGCCCATTGTCCTGGCGCATGTGGTAAGTGCGACGCACGTGTGGCAGAAGGGCGACTTTCCATAAGTCAGATACTTTCTTACAATGTGTGTTGTGTTTTCTTGGCCCTTTATGCTGTAGTGTCTTGTGTATATGGAGGCTACACAAGGTTTTCCTTGATTTGGGATTGGAAACCTATGTAGGAGCGTGCGCCTCTCCTGGGTCTGGTTGTTTGGGTGCTGCCATCTTGTCAAAGTTGGAAAGTAAAGCGGCCATTAACTGTCCTGTCCTAAAGAAACAAAAGCTTGTGGGGCTGCGTGTGCAATGTGGGCGGGGTTGTCAGACACGGAAGCCCCCCCCTCCCCCTGCATGTGCTCCCCTCCTGGATGTGTGCCTGGTCCCCTGCTGGGCGCCTTGTGCTCCGGTCTGTCCGTGCTTCCTCCTCCTCCTCCTCCTCCTCGTCTCATGCCATGCTCGCCCCCTCCCCCATGTCAGCTCCTATTCCTGCCTTTCCCGGGCTTTTGTTCTCCTACCCAGCAACTGAGCGGTGACCTGAGGGCTGTCACATGTGACTGGGGTGTCCCCCTAGTGTGCGGCTGCAGTGCTGGGCCTCATATGATGGTATATAGCGGGATAGCAGAAGTATACGGCCTCCCCAGTGATGAATAGAAGCCAATGTCCTGACCCTGGGTACACAGCATGGCGCCCTCTATACTGTATAGATCTATATAGTGATATCATCTATATCATGGCTTTCACTATGAGACCTGGACATAGTCTGGGGTCAGATTATCACCCGCTCCATCGTGGCCTAAATCTGGGGACCTGCAGCTCTCAGGCCGCAATGAACTAAAGTATTGAGCAGCAGAGGTCCCCGTGGCTCCCTGTAACCTCTGATAGTGACGGCAGTGTCCATCGTGTTCAGGGGCTTTTGATGGGGCTCTTCTCCCTTATGTTACTAATACTCAATCCTATAGTTACTAGAAGGGTTTCCCGGCCTGAGTGACCATCATCCTGGTGCTCCCTCGCTGTATCTGTGTCATGGAGCAGCCATGCAGATTAATTCTCCTAATCTCTGTGCGAGGAGGAACCTATATTTGGGCTGAGATATGGAGCACATATAGTGTTGCATATGCTGCACACAGCAGGGGGTTCTCTCTCGTGTCCTGTAAGTAGGATGATATTGCACAGCGCTGCCATCCGCACTGGTGATTCCTGCCAGGTCACCGCAGCTCCTAAATCACATGCACAAAATGGCTGCAGAGCCCTGCGTGTCCAATGACAGCGCACGATCGGCTTATCTGCCTGGATACATTGTGTCTGCATATTGCTACCTTCATGTCTTACCCCTCCCCCGCCCCTCCCCCTCCTCTTACATCGAGGTGATCCTTTTATTATCCTGAGCATTTTGGCCATGTGACGAGGCAGCGCTGTCTAATGCCACACATCCTAAAATGTAGTAAAAGAACTGGTTACCCTCTAATCTTATTCTATTAAAAGGTGTCATTTTCCCCTTGCAGATGATGATGACCTAGATGAAGACCTTTCTGAGGTGGAAACGCCAAAAGTCAAGAAGAAAAAGAAGCCTAAAAAGCCGCGGGAATCCAAGACTCCCAAAGGGAAGAGACAGAAGAAGGAAGTGAGTGACATGAATGGGGCACATCCGTTTGCAGCACTGATGTGTGGGTCCAAAGAACGGGGCTCAGGTCCGGCCTCGGCACAATGGCGAAGTCTTCCCGGCATGGATATGCACGCTTAGTGGCTTTGTGCTTCTCTTTCCAGGACTTGGACGATAGCTCTGGTGAAGGTAATGATTTTGGAGAGGATGATGGAGGCCCTGGTCGATCTGACAGCGAAGGCAGCGATTACACCCCTGGCAAGAAAAAGAAGAAAAAGCTGACCCAGAAGAAGGAGAAGAAAACAAAGATGAAGCGTGAGGAGGAGGAAGATGACGACGATGATTCAAAGGTGCGTTATATAGCGCCATGTTCTGGGGTTCGTCCTGGACCCCCCTCCCTATTTCCCCCATTTGGCTCCATTATTAGGATTACTGGGATGGAAGATGATGGTTGTTTAACTGCTGCTTGTCTAGTTTCCCGATTACCATTCATACCCCCAAAAACAAGACAGGACTTGTGTGCACTGTGTGTGGGTCACAGTGGGAGAGCAGAACATTCAATTATTAGGGTTTATAGAGATCTGTCAGTGCTAGATCTTAAATTGCTATAACAATTTTGTAATGTGATGCATATCCAGGGTTTACTAGGTTAAGTAGGGTTACATTTACAAAATCTATATACCTCTCCCTGTCCCGGCCCAGCATCCTGAGCCCTTATCTGTACATACTGGCCAGGGTGATTGCTGATAGTGATTATGGGATCTCTGGCCTTCTAGGGGGTTTTGTGGAATAATATTGCTGAATTCAGCTCATCAACTGAGCTGATGATATATCCATCCTTAGCAAGGTTATATCAGTTTTTGGGTTTGTACAGATTTTCTGTAGGTCTTACAGTCCGGCTTATTATTGATACTCACATTTTTGGACTTTTTGATAATAGGAACCAAAGTCTTCAGGGCATCTCCTGGAGGATTGGGGAATGGAGGACATTGACCACGTGTTTACAGAGGACGATTACAGGACGCTGACCAATTATAAAGCTTTCAGTCAATTTGTTCGGTGCGTATTTTCTTTAGTAAAAATGTTTATTTTAAAAGATTGCGCTCTCCTTGTATTAATGTTTTCCATCCTTCACTTGTAAAGGCCGCTCATAGCTGCCAAGAACCCCAAAATTGCTGTATCCAAGATGATGATGGTTCTCGGAGCCAAATGGAGAGAGTTTAGTACCAACAACCCGCTGAAGGGCAGCTCTGGCGCCTCCGTGGCTGCTGCTGCGGCCGCTGCTGTGGCTGTGGTAGAAAGCATGGTGGCTGCACCAGAGGCTGCACCAGCCCCACCGCCACCTCCACCCCCGGCCGAGGTTCCCCTGCGCAAAGCCAAAACCAAGGAAGGAAAAGGTAAAGTGGAATACAAAAGCTTGGAAAGGGTTATGGGGGCAGCTATACAAGTGTTTTTGGAGTGATTCCAGCAATTACTGTTCTGTAAACAAATTTTGAGTTATTGGCTGATGTGGGAGCAGTGGTTCTTAGGGCTAACATCAACGGGCTGTATCAGACCGGGGTATTCATGTAACACTCGCATGTTAGCCAATATATCTGTGTTCTAGCCAATCCCTTCGCAGATAACCAGGTTGTCAGGTTTCTAACTTGCTCTTTGAATAATTTCTAAGGGCCCAATGCCAGAAAGAAACCAAAGATTGTCCGTCCACCCGAAAATAAGAAAACCAAAGCCAAGAAAGTGGCTCCTCTGAAGATCAAACTGGGGGGATTTGGCTCCAAACGCAAACGCTCATCTGTAAGTGATGTATAAATTGGCCATTTTTATTTTAGAAATGGGTTTTGTTATAGTTGAGGCATCTTAAAGTTTTTACTTTATTGCTAAATCTTGCGTCTTAGAGTGAGGAGGAGGACCTTGATGTAGACTCGGACTATGACGAAGGCAGCATGAACAGCATGTCTGTATCTGATGGCTCAACCAGCAAAAGCAGCCGAAGCCGGAGGAAACTTAAATCCAACAAGAAGAAAAAGAAGGGTAAGTATTGGCAGTAACATTTAGTGGGCTGGGGGGGGGGGGGTCTTGTGACCACTGTGATTGTTTGAATGATGAGCTCTAATTGGTAGATGACACGGCAGGAGGCGTCGATGGTTACGAGACGGACCACCAGGATTACTGCGAGGTGTGCCAGCAAGGAGGCGAGATCATCTTGTGTGACACCTGCCCGCGCGCTTACCACATGGTTTGCTTGGACCCAGACATGGATAAAGCACCTGAGGGCAAGTGGAGCTGTCCTCACTGTGTAAGTGACCGTGGTTCCCAGCGCCATTTGTCTTTTACCGCTGTTACTCATCCATACTTATAATCATATTATATTGCAGGAAAAGGAAGGAGTCCAGTGGGAAGCAAAAGAGGACAATTCAGAGATTGACGATGACTTGGATGAGACTGTAGGTGACCCAGAGGAAGAAGATCATCACATGGAGTTCTGTCGTGTTTGTAAAGATGGAGGAGAGCTGCTTTGTTGTGATGCCTGCCCATCCTCTTACCATATTCACTGTCTAAATCCACCACTGCCAGAGATCCCTAATGGAGAGTGGCTGTGTCCTAGATGCACAGTGAGTAGCCTTACAACCATACACTGTGCTTTTTGTGATCTTGGCAATAGAAATTAATAACCTGCTTCTCCCTCTAGTGTCCTGCACTTAAAGGTAAAATCCAAAAAATATTGACCTGGAAATGGGGACAGCCACCTCCTCCTACACCAGTCCCAAAGCCAGCCGGTGCAGATCCTGATGCTCCTCCACCCAAACCCTTGGAAGGACGTCCGGAGCGAGAGTTCTTTGTCAAGTGGCACGCAATGTCTTATCTGCACTGCTCCTGGGTGACAGAACTGCAGGCATGTGACTTGTACTGCTACAAAGATATTTGGGGTGTGTAAGGTTACAAACGTGAATCTCATGCTTACTTGTATTCCATGTCGTCTTACAGCTGGAGTTGCACTGTCAGGTTATGTTTAGAAACTACCAGAGGAAAAATGACATGGATGACCCTCCCGCTAGTGATTACGGGGTCGATGAAGAAGAGAAAAGCCGCAAGAGGAAAAACAAAGATCCTAAATATTTAGAAATGGAGGAGAGATTTTATCGTTACGGCATCAAACCAGAATGGGTTATGATTCACCGAATCCTAAATCACAGGTAAGGGATGCGAAAGGGTTATTCGTATTGTAAAGTGGTCGTGTTCCTGAGCTCCTGTTATAGAGCTGCATGAAGCCCCTAAATTGTGATATGCAAAATGTATTTTCCAATGTTTTTGTGGGGAATAACCCCTTTGCCCTCATACTGTAAGTCCATGCGCCACCCCCTACCCCCTCCTCATGGACTGTAAGCTGCTGTTCCATGACTGTTTGTACTCTGTTAATGTAGTATTTTACTTGTATATGTCCCCTATGTTTTGTCAAGCTACGAAATTTATTAGCACTATACAAATAAAGATTATTATAAAGTTTATAATGACTGAGTAATATTGGTCCCACTTTCTGAATACCTTCTGGTTTTTGCTTTCAGTGTTGACAAGAAGGGAAACGTCCATTACCTGATCAAGTGGAGAGATCTGGCATATGACCAGGCGTCCTGGGAACTGGAAGATGCAGAAGTACAAGATTTTGACATTTACAAACAAGCCTATTGGAATCACAGGTAAGTTGTGGTGGAATGGCTTCATCCTATAGCTGCCATGTACCAATAATTAAACTGTCTAATGTCGTGTACAGGGAGCTTATGTGTGGAGATGAAGGCCGTCCTGGGAAGAAAGTGAAGAAAGTCAAAGTAAAGAAACTTGAGAGACCACCAGAAACTCCTACAGTAGATGTAAGTTGTTGCACCGTCTTATTCACCTGTGGGAGTGTAGCATCACATCTGTAATGGTGCTCACTTCTTCTTCTCTTCCAGCCTACAGTGAAGTATGATCGTCAGCCAGAATACCTGGATTCCACCGGAGGTACCCTGCACCCTTACCAGCTGGAAGGATTGAATTGGTTACGCTTCTCATGGGCACAAGGCACTGACACCATCCTTGCTGATGAGATGGGGCTGGGAAAGACTGTGCAGACAGCCGTCTTCTTGTATTCTCTCTATAAGGAGGTAAGTGTCCGGGATGTATGTTCTGTAATAAATGAATTGAATGACTAGATTGCAATGATCGGGTTTTATTTTATATTTTAGGGGCACTCAAAAGGTCCCTTCTTGGTCAGCGCTCCCCTTTCCACCATCATCAACTGGGAACGAGAGTTTGAGATGTGGGCGCCTGATATGTACGTCGTCACGTATGTTGGAGACAAGGACAGCCGTGCTGTTATTAGAGAGAATGAGTTCTCCTTCGAGGACAATGCTATACGAGGAGGCAAGAAAGCATCGCGCATGAAGGTTTGTCCCAGCTTATTTTTAGTTGTCATTTTGGGTTTGGACCTTCTTATGTTATGAGTTTAATTCTTCCATTTTCTCCCTTTACAGAAAGAGGCGTCTGTAAAGTTCCACGTTTTGCTGACGTCCTATGAGCTGATCACCATTGACATGGCTGTCTTGGGCTCCATAGATTGGGCCTGCTTGGTAGTAGATGAAGCTCATCGTTTGAAAAATAACCAGTCTAAGGTAAGTTGATATCTACTAAGTTTTGTAGTTTTTTCCGATTGTACTTTGCTCAGCTAACATCTCTGGTCCTCCCCAGTTTTTCAGGGTTCTTAATGGATACAGTCTTCAGCACAAGCTGCTTTTGACCGGAACCCCATTGCAGAACAACCTGGAGGAGTTGTTCCATTTACTGAACTTCTTGACACCAGAGCGTTTCAAGTACGTAGACCGAAGAAGTCATGGACTTCAACCCTTATTTATCCCATAGTTACACAGAAATGGGAAGAAGTTTCTATTTGTTTTTTATGTATCATATTGTTGGTTTCCTCAAGCAATCTGGAAGGTTTCCTTGAAGAATTTGCTGACATTGCAAAGGAAGATCAAATCAAGAAGCTTCATGACATGTTGGGTCCCCACATGTTGAGAAGATTGAAGGCCGATGTCTTCAAGAACATGCCTTCCAAGACGGAGCTGATTGTTCGTGTTGAGCTCAGTCCCATGCAGAAGTGAGTAATACCGCAAGGCTGGCTCTTATTTATCCTGTGTTGTGTTATATACTAATCTTCTCTTTATTTCAGGAAATATTACAAGTTCATCCTCACTAGAAATTTTGAGGCCCTGAATGCTCGAGGAGGAGGTAACCAGGTATCTTTACTCAATGTGGTGATGGACCTCAAAAAATGCTGCAACCATCCATACCTCTTCCCCGTGGCTGCTATGGTAAGAAAGCTTGCTTGCCTTAAATCCGTGGTTTAATAACTGGGTAGAGGATGATGTGCTTACACTACTTTTTGTTCTTGCCTTTGTTTTCCAGGAAGCTCCCAAGATGCCTAATGGGATGTATGACGGCAGTGCCCTCATCAAGGGGGCGGGAAAGTGTTTTCTTCTGCAGAAGATGCTGAGAAAACTGAAGGATGATGGACACAGAGTCCTCATCTTCTCCCAGGTTAGAGGTTGGGTATTCTTGATATGTAAAGGAAGTAATAGCCTTAAGGGCTTGTGCTCAAAAATCAGTTTTAAGCAGAATACTTGGAGCACTGCTTGTAATATAAGGCGAGTTGCTTGCAGGATAAGACGCTCTGCCTCCCATCTAGGTGTAGGAATTTGGCCGTAGACCTGAAGGAGACTAACACCAGTTCAGTTGCAAAATTGTTAGCCTTCTGCATGTATAAGGTTTGTTGCACTGCAGTAAATGCATTTCAGTTCTATTCACGTCCCTCCTCTGTGTTCAGATGACCAAGATGTTGGACTTGCTGGAAGACTTCATGGAACATGAGGGCTATAAATACGAGAGAATAGATGGAGGAATCACTGGAAACATGCGTCAAGAAGCCATTGACCGCTTTAACGGTGAGTATAGGTAGACTGCCTCGCATTACAGTAAGCCAGTAATTACCTGCTACATGATCTAAAGACTTCGCTTATAAACGTTATTGAAAAAAGATTAATCTTCTTTTTACTGTATTTCAGCGCCGGGTGCTCAACAGTTCTGTTTCCTTCTGTCCACTCGAGCTGGAGGTTTGGGAATTAACCTTGCCACAGCCGATACTGTGATTATCTATGACTCGGACTGGAACCCTCACAATGATATTCAGGTACTAAAGTGCTGATTTTGGGGGGGTTTTGGTTTGTGGTGCTTTCTTGTCCATCAGTAACACATATTGATCTTTCATTTCCCATTGCTCCATAGGCTTTCAGCAGAGCCCATCGTATTGGTCAGAATAAAAAGGTCATGATTTACCGCTTTGTAACCAGAGCTTCTGTGGAAGAAAGGATCACTCAGGTAGCAAAAAAGAAGATGATGCTCACACATTTGGTTGTAAGACCCGGGCTCGGCTCCAAGACAGGATCAATGTCCAAGCAGGAACTGGATGATATCCTGAAGTTTGGTACTGAGGAGCTATTCAAAGATGAGGCTGCAGAAGGTAGAGTATCCTTTGGAAACCAGAACAGCACTTGGTAATTCACCCTTTTACTCGCTTTGCAACTTCACTTTGTTTATTATCACAGGTGACAATAAGGAAGTTGAGGACAGCAGTGTCATCCATTACGACGATAAGGCCATAGCCCGATTGTTGGACAGGAACCAAGATGTGGTCGAAGAAGCGGAGGTGCAAGGAATGAACGAATATCTGAGCTCCTTCAAAGTGGCCCAATATGTGGTCCGTGAGGAGGAGATGGAGGTGAGTGTAAATGCATCATTTCTGCCTCCTTTATTGCCCTCAGGGTTGCACCATCTTTAGTGCGATACGATATCTGGAAAAGTATCACTATACAACATACAATATTTAGCAATAAAACACTTTTCAGGAAAAAGTTTTCTGCGTTCCACATGTTAAAACACAAAAATCTGGTTGCTGGAGCACACCTGAGCCTTCGAGGCGGCGTTCACACACTGCGCTTTTAATGCAATTCAAGAGCTGCATGGAGGAGTTGCAACCAAAGGGCTTTTCATCAGAAACAAGTCGCTCAGGCTTTCGCAACAATGCAGAACACATTGGTTATTCCTGTCCAAGTTTTTTTAAGGTCCAAACACCTCGTTTGGGAAAAGCTCCTCCCCCGCTTTAATGGTTTCAAAATGCAGTGTGTGAATTTTACCTGGAAATGCAGACGCCACTAAAGGATTGTCATTAAAGAACAGGTTTATCAGATTCCAGCAAATTGATATGGTTTGAGTAAGGAAAACTTCAGCAATTTTCCAATATAATTTCCCCATCACCACGACGGCACCAACCAGAGAGAGAGGGATCCGCCCCCAGGGACAGGAAACCTGAGCATAAAAAACACGCCCTTCCTATCCTGCCTCAGTGGTTTCCTGTCCCTGGCGGGAACCTGAGTGTGTAGAGAACTATTACCTAGTACCTGTCAGACAACAGGTACTAGGGTTTTGAACCCAGCCAGTGAGCTGGAGATCGTCCAGATCTGGAGTGATCCAAAGCCTAGCCCCAGAAACAGCATGATGTGGGGACTAGAGTGCGCCTGTTCGGGGTTCCTGCTGCACGCTGCTGACCCCAGAGTGGGAGCCCAGCCGTGTCCGACATCTTTAGAAGCAGGATTCGGAGTTTACATGGTGTGACAACTCTCCAGACACACCTCACATGGTGAATGGCGCTAACAGGATGGGACTTCTGGCGTCCCGTACAGAACACGCCTCCAGTTGGATTGGTTTGTGTCTGTTGGATTATCCATTTGAGGGGCTAACGGAACCTGACAAGGAGCTCACCGTATCCCCACAGACCCGGCAGAACCTCTGTACCTATATGAGAGTTCTGGGTGGTAAGTCTACTTTTCTTCTATTACACTCATGATATGTAGTGTGTAATATGAATTCTGGTTAACCTATGGAAAGGCTACCAGCCATTCTAAACTAAACGTGCTTGCTTTTGTGAGGGGGCTGCATCTATGCAGCTTTAAAATCTGCAAGTCCCAGAATGGGAAGATGGTCTGTAATCCTGGTTAGTAGCTCAGGTCACAGCTTTTGATTAATTACTCTTGCAGGCTGAGTTAATTATCTAACGACTTGCAGGTTAGCCTCTCCTCCTAGGTGGAGAGTTGTGCAGGACTGAGACCCCTCACAGAGCACATGGTTATTTTTCAGTTATCTTGGAAGGTCTGATGAACCACATGCTGCTTTTATAAAGCATGGCCTGGACTAAAAGTGAGTTCCCATCAACATTGATCATTTGGAAACTCAAGATTACAAGATGTAGTAAAACATTTATTATATGGGCTATGCCTGCAAAACTTGTTAGGTTTTAAACAACTCAGTGTTGGCATATTGCAGTTTGTTAACAGATGTGCAGTTTCCTAACCTAATTCAAACTGCTCTCTCCAACCTTGTACATCTACATACAATAGGATATAAAAGGTTTATTCATATAACACATTGTGGTTGCGGGACCATTAACACATTAACATTTGACTATGTATTCGCTGAGAAAGTGGACTTTGAGTGTCCGTACACTGAAAGATGGGAATCCATCACTAAAGGCAGGCTCATGGAGCCTGACAAGGAGTCACCCCCCCCCCCCCCCAACAACCTCAGACCAGGGAGGCCAAGATAGGGAAATGGTAATATGATTAATACCATAATCTTTGCTATCAGCAATTGTATCACATGAGGTATAGAGTATATTGTTAATTATGCCTCAATCCTTGCTGGAAATAGTTTCACAGATGCAGGGTAATGTGAATTATGATATATCCCTTGCTGTGAATAGTTCCACAGATACAGAGTAATGTGAATGATGCTATGTTCCTTGCTGTTAAGTGGTTCCACAAATACCCAAGGTAATGTGAATAATTGCATAATCCTTGCTGTGAATAGTTTCCACAGATACACAAAATAATGTGAATGATCCAGGCTGTGAGCGGTGGTTCCACAAATACCCAAGGTAATGTGAACTATTACATAATCCAGGCTATGGATAGTTTCCACAGATACACAAAGTAAGGTGAATGATCCAGGCTGTGAGCGGTGGTTCCACAAATACCCAAGGCAATGTGAATAATTACATAATCCTTGCGGTGAATAGTTCCACAGATACACAAAGTAAGGTGAATGATCCAGGCTGTGAGCGGTGGTTCCACAAATACCCAAGGCAATGTGAATAATTACATAATCCTTGCGGTGAATAGTTCCACAGATACACAAAGTAAGGTGAATGATCCAGGCTGTGAGCGGTGGTTCCACAAATACCCAAGGCAATGTGAATAATTACATAATCCTTGCGGTGAATAGTTCCACAGATACAGAGTAATGTGAATGATGCTATACTCCTTGCTGAGAGCAGTGGTTCCACAAATACCCAAGGCAATGTGAATAATTACATAATCCTTGCTGTGAATAGTTTCCACAGATACACAAAGTAATGTGAATGATCCAGGCTGTGAGCGGTGGTTCCACAAATACCCAAGGTAATGTGAACTATTACATAATCCAGGCTGTGAACAGTTTTCCACAGATACACAAGGTAATGTGAATGATAACATAAAACTGTCTGTGGGGGGTGGCTCCACAAGTACCCACAAGATAATGGGAAGTATGCCAAAAAACCTTGATAGAAGAAGTAGTTTCACAGGTAAGCGAGTAATGTGAACGATGCCAGAGTCCTTGCTGGAAGCAGCTGGTCCCCAGGTAAGCAGGTAATGTGAATGGTTCCGGAATCCTTGCTCCGAGCGGTTGCTCTACAGGGGAGCAAGAGATGATGAATTGGGGTAGGATATGCTCCTTGCATTGTGTTTTGCTGGTACAGCAGACTCCCAATATCCATGTGTACCCAGACTTGGGGAGTTTTTCCCAAGGGGATATGATTCCCCTGATGGTTGTCTGCTTATTAGTATAAGCCCAACAGTCTGCTTCCTTTCAAGGTCACAAAAATAGAGCAAGTCAGTGTCTCTTTTCATGTCCTGCAGATTTAAGTATATTTTGCAGATTCTAAACTAGTGGAGCCTGACAGGCTGTCAGCGCATCCTCTCAGACCTGGAAAAACATTCGAAAGTCCAGTAGCACCAAAACAATAACAAAAAGCTTTGTTGGTGAAAACCTCAGTACTGGTCTTGACACACCAGGCAGATATACTAGACGGCATTCCAAACTCAAAAAAAAAAAAAAAAAATTGTGATAAATCCAACATTCCACATATATGAACAACTTCAATTAAGCATGTGATCATACCAGGTGCATTTTACAACCAAATTGTACAAATCCGCCATTAATAACTTGTAGTGAACAACATTCATCTGTTTCAAATATATTCATGTGAAATAACAATCATTTACTTTTATGACTTAGAACTCCAAGGGAGATAAAAAATATTGTTACTATGATATTACTATGTGTGCAGGTGCACAAGTCCTTATGATGTCAGGGAGCCATTCACCTGTCACAAGGGTGGCAAACCTATGGCATAGGTGCCAGAGGCAGCCTTTTCTGTGGGCACCCAGACCATCACCACAGAATAAAGTTCACATGACAGATCTCAGAGTCAGCCTGCAGAATCTTCTTACAATGATAGATGAATTTGCCCTCTTCCTTTCAACCGGGTTGGTGTCCTTGGGAGGCTGAAGGAATGAAATTTGTCAATTAACAAAGAGAAATACATTACTGCTTAGGTTGCTGCGCTGGAGTTTTGCAATAGATAAGTCGCTTTTGGTTGAGGTTTGGGCACTGAGGCTATAAAGGGTTCGCCATCACTGACCTATCATATACCCACATAATACTAAACCACATCTTTCCTTCAGCCCAAGCCGCGTCAATTTTTGCCACACGCGCAGATCCTGAATAGTCATCTGGAACAATGGAAGCGATGGCCCTGATGTTTCCATTCATGTCCAGTCATTCCTCTGTGTTGCATATAGGGAGGTTATCTTCCATTGGGGCAAAGCTGTCCCTTCTTATAGCAAGGTTTAAAATGGATATAGTATAAACCAGTTTTTATCTACTGTTTACCAGGTCTTAGTTTAGTTTTTAAGACCTCTACAACTTGTTTTTCTGCAAGTAAGGTACAGGCTGTAATTTTCACTAGACAGTCTAGGGGTCAGTCCTCTGGAATCTAAACAAGCTGCTGTCAGGATTCTAAGAGGTTCTTATAGTTATTATATGTACTGTCTTCTTAAGGTGTAGGAACCTAGGTAGAAGGTACAGTTTTTCAGAGAATCTGGAGTCGGTCGAAAAGTCATTCTCAAAGTTCTGAAGATTATAACAATCGGGGAACAAACAAGGAGTAAATTGTCAGAGGATCATACAGTGTAAAGGAATATGCTCTGTAACACATTCCTTAGGAACATCCTAAATAAATAGAGGACTGGCAGAGCTTTTGTCCGTCATGCAAATCTCAGATTGATTTGGAACATTCTAATATTCTCTAGTATCATTTTTTTCTCTTAAAAAAAAAAAAAAAAAAAACCCTTCAGTTTTTTCTGGTTAGTAAGTTGACATGAAATCCAGAGGCAATTGGGTCATAAAGTCTCCACATTAGGTCCCACAGTAGGATGTCCCTACTCGCAAAGGTTGACCTAATCTGGTGGCTTCGGTAGTATTTTCGATCTGACCTCCACTATCTATTATTGGTCATACAGAATATTTCTTATGTCCCTTGGCACCAATTCAAAATCTGAAGGGGAAGAAGGTTTTCATAACCTAGAGGCCAGGGGTTCGGGTTATAATATATCCTAAGAGTATGTGTATTGCGTAAAGGCAAATAATCAGTTTACTCGGTGGTCTAGACCTCTATAAAGAGTAGAATTTGACCTATGTAGTCTCAAAAAATTATCAGTGCCCTTTCTACCCGAGCACTTGCCACATCTTGGGTATAATTTAGACATGCATCCTGGGACCGGATCTGTCAGGCAGCATGCGGGTTTACCCCCCACACTTTCTTTAAACACTATCGGTTAAATGTGGTGGGTACTCTTGAACTCTTTACCAGAGAAAATCGCTCTCCTCTGTTATCCCTCCCTAAATGTTTCTCTCTGAAAATCTCTCTGGTTGGTGCCGTCGTGGTGATGGGGAAAACAGTAGTTACTTACCGGTAATGATGTTTCCTCGAACCACGACGGCACCAGGTATATTCCCACCCGGGTGTTTTTTCCTACCTTTTTTATTTGTGGTAGTCCATGGGTAGAGTTAATATAATTAAATATAAATAATAATAATTTTGGGCATCAGAATTATGCTTACATGGAAATGTTTTTTCTGATGTACTAATAAGGTTCTTCCAAGTCTCTGTAACCACTGAGGCAGGATAGGAAGGGCGTGTTTTTTATGCTCAGGTTTCCTGTCCCTGGGGGCGGATCCCTCTCTCTCTGGTTGGTGCCGTCGTGGTTCGAGGAAACATCATTACCGGTAAGTAACTACTGTTTTCTACATTTTTACTTCCACTGAAAAGAAATCTGTCCATGGACATGCAGGTGCACAAGCCTTTAGTATTCTGAGCCGGGCACAGGGGGTAAGGTCCAGCAGTTACAGCCGCTTCACATCCGTGTTATAATGATGTGCGTGTTGGCCACATAAAACCCAGTACTTTGGTCATATAGCAAACAATTTTATAGTCCGTACTGAAACCCCCACAGGCCACAAAAACGAGGGGTCCGATGGGGTCCCACGTACCGCCTTCGCACCCCTGTTGCGCTGTCAGACTAACGGAGCAGATGGTCGCGTGTAACCGTTATGGAAATTGCTGATCCCCGTTGACTCCATAGAGATTAATGAAACGGAAATGCCATGCGCGGAGTGACGAGGGGTTTTCATGTTCTGTGAGGGTCTTGGCACAGAGCCCTGTGGGTAGGGCCTAACTTTTGTCTGTGGGAAAATCCCTTTAAAGCCATGACAGGACAGTCGCAGCAAATGTACTATATTTTTGGGGTGCAAACAGATTTGCAGCAAAAGTTTGACTGAAAACTTATTTCTTGTGTATGATGTTGTATTTGTGCAAATTCTGCTTTTAGCTGAAGTCTAAGGACATTTCTATCGCTGGTTCTGTCAGGGCTCTCGTTCTATCTGTATCAGGGCTGATAAAGGCTTTTACCTTTTTTAGGATGAAGAGGAAGTTGTCCGTGAAATCATCAAACAAGAGGAGAGCGTGGATCCCGATTACTGGGAGAAACTTCTCCGACACCATTATGAACAGCAGCAGGAAGACCTGGCTCGTAATCTGGGCAAAGGAAAGAGAATCCGGAAACAGGTTAACTACAACGACGGCAGCCAAGAGGACAGAGGTAAGTGTCTGCCTGCAGGTAGATGGCACAACTCTGGATCTTGTAACCGTCTCACTGACTTGGTTTTCCTATCCCCAGATTGGCAGGACGATCAATCTGACAACCAGTCTGACTATTCTGTTGCGTCTGAGGAAGGAGATGAAGACTTTGATGAGCGATCAGAAGGTTAGAAAGTAACTTGTACTGACCTCTCTAGTCATAGAGTCCAGAGTTCTGGTACTGATTATGTAAATGTTTTTCCTAGCAGCCCGCCGGCCCAACAGGAAAGGTTTACGGAATGATAAAGACAAGCCGCTGCCGCCTCTGCTGGCCCGTGTTGGAGGCAACATTGAGGTAAGAAAGTTGTTGGCTGCAGAGATATGAATGTAATCTGCTGTGACTGCAAACATCAAGTGGTGCCACAGACAGGGGGTCTCGATGTTGCTGATCTATGCTCTTGATGCAGGCACAATGTATTGAGCCAGCACCTTTCAAATTGGATTGTTGTAAAATGGAATAACTTCTATAATATATTTCTGTAAGTTGGGAAGAAATCTGGATAAAGGAAATATATGGACTTTGTAGCCGCTTCACGTTACATGCATTTTAACATTCAATGATGGTTGAAGTGCCTTAGTTTTTCCATGCATCAATGTGGATTTTTATTTCCCCAGGTGTTGGGCTTCAATGCCCGGCAAAGAAAAGCTTTCCTCAATGCCATTATGCGTTATGGGATGCCCCCACAGGATGCATTCACCACCCAATGGCTCGTCAGGGATTTACGTGGAAAATCTGAGAAGGAATTTAAGTAAGGGGTCCCAATTCTCACTGTTGTATTGTTAAAAAAAAAACCCCTCTTGCCAATCTTTAAATCATTTATTTCCTCTTCCATTTTCTAGAGCGTATGTGTCCTTATTCATGCGTCATCTCTGTGAACCGGGAGCAGATGGAGCTGAGACCTTTGCAGATGGCGTTCCCAGGGAGGGTCTGTCTCGCCAGCATGTCTTGACAAGAATTGGAGTTATGTCTCTTATTCGCAAAAAGGTGAGCTGCTCTGTGGCGTCTTATACTCAGTGTGAAAGCTTGTAACAAGCTAGAAGGAGCTGTTAGCATGTGTAGGAACACACGTCTGTGCCAGTGTGCAAAGATTTCTCCTCCTGGTTCAAAATATGTAAAAAAAATTTCCTTCAGGTTCAAGAATTTGAGCATGTGAATGGGCGCTGGAGTATGCCGGAGCTTGCGGAACAGGAAGAGAACAAGAAGACCTCACCTGTCGACTCGCCATCTCCTAAAACTCCCACCCCATCAACGCCTGGGGATACACAGCCGAATACTCCTGCACCGGCCGTAGCAAATGGTACAACCTTAGGGTTTTGTAACATTAACCCGTAATATAAAATTGATTATGGTAATATATGAGGGTTTGATCAATGCAGTGGATACTGTCGCTAAGGCAATGTGCCCCATGTCCATGCGCAATTAGGCTAACTCTGCCCAGAGACCCCCTTGTGCGTCTGTACACGTCTCCTTCCTGTTGAAGGTTGAGAACCTCTCACTATTGATTTTGGTAGATTTAGCACCACTATTTAACATATCCTAGTGCTGTACTAGAGCTTTTACAGTAATGGTAGAATTTCCTCTCGTCTGGCCTCATATCAAACGCCTCATGTCGTATCTGTGATATGGGGACCCCTGGCTGGACGTACATTAACCCTGTCTGTTTAGGAGGGCTGCACACAGAAAGGCGCACTCCCTTAAAGGCTCGACAGGACAATTAGACTTGTATGCAGGAAGCTATTCAGTTATTTCCACGCACGTGTTAATCTACTGTTTCCCCTGCAGAGGAAGGTGTCAAATCTGAAGACGCAGCAGCGAAGGAGGAAAATGTGCAACCAGAGACCAAACCTCCTGAAGAAAATGAGGTAAGTGTCTGTGCCCTGCATTCCCTGCTACCTAATTATATGGGATTGTTAACTTTAATCATTCTAATGGTAAATTCTACTTCAGAGTGTCCAACCTGCAGCAGAGTCGCTCACTCAGACAGAATCCACGCCGACCGAGGTAAAAGCAGAGGAGCCTGAAAACCCGGAGAAATCTGCAGCGGCTGCACCCGAGCCCATGGAGACCGAGCCGAAACCAGAACCAGACAAGAGCAATGATGATGTTATTGCAGTGGATGATAAGAAAGGTGACTAAGGCTTCTTGTCGCTCGCTGGGTAAAGTCAGTCCGGTGGTTCCGATAGTGAGATCTGTTTCATCTTCCTCCTTTCTAGATGATGTCCTGCCTGTCCCATTACAGAATGGAGAGACTCCCAAAGAGTCCACAGAGGAGATCAAGAAAAAGGCTGCGGCCACCAAGCAGAGGTTTATGTTTAACATTGCAGATGGCGGCTTCACAGGTATTTCTAGCCAGCAAGTCGCCGTTCCTTTATCTTCTCTCAAAATCTGCAATGGATTTGCTGCAAAGCATGAATTCCGGGAGTCAGGGGGTTTGCTTTTTGTCCTGCAGAACTCCATTCACTGTGGCAGAATGAAGAGCGAGCAGCGACAGTCACAAAGAAGACGTACGAGATCTGGCACCGGAGACACGACTACTGGCTGCTGTCCGGCATTATAAAGTATCCTTCTACTGCAGAGTGATGCAAGTAGAGGCCAGCATTGTCCTGGCTTGCTGACCACTGATGAGAACCTGCTTGAGTTTATTACATTGCAGGTTTCTGTATAAAGTGCCACCTTCTGGAATAGATGTTTTCCTTAGCGTCTTCTCTCAGCCATGGCTATGCCCGCTGGCAGGACATTCAGAACGACGTGCGCTACGCCATCCTCAACGAGCCTTTCAAGGGAGAAGTGAACAGAGGAAACTTCCTGGAGATAAAGAACAAGTTTCTGGCACGACGGTTCAAGGTCAGAGCAGGATCCTCCTCACCATAAACGTGTCTTATTCCTTTCTAGTTCCCTGTGAACTTGCTGGATGCCGTCTCTAGGTGCTTTGACAGTCAGTACTTATTTGGTAGTTGAAAGTATCCAACTCCTCTTGGTGGTTTTGTCCATGGGTCGGGTCTGACCTGCAGCTACGGTGCTTTCAGTCTACTGCACAGTCTTTGGGGCATTGACTGCCTGCGGACGGGCATTAGGCGGGGAGACTTGGATCGTAGACTCCTACAGCTAGAAGCTAAATGGATATACAAGCTGGGGACCTTAAGCCCCAAAGGTCTAAATGAAGGTTTTAATTTCACGGCTTTCCTTTGATGTGTCCCACTTTGACTATACAAGTCACTATCTGACCACACACGACCTGATATATAGAGGATTAAATCAGCATACTGATAGAAAGGAAAATATTTATGCTAGGACCTGACCAAAATATAGGCACGCGCTTTTATTTCAGAGATCTATAATTCCTGGCAATAGTTGCTATAAGATCCAACATCGCTGTCCCTAAATTAAGATGGGGCAATGAGGACATAGCAATAACGATGCATTTACAATGATATTCTATACAAATCTCGACCATGGATCCATTTCTGAGTCCCGTAATAAATGAACAAGCCAGTGAAGTAGAACAATCATTGTTTAATTTTTCCCCTAATGTACACTACTATTTGGGATCAACATCAAATTTCCCACTAGATAATGTAGGAAACTCACTATGCAAAATACTGATCACTATGCAAAATACTGACAATGCTTGGAGACATGCGCACATAGCCTCCATCATCATTAAAATTGTCACCGCTGAACCCCCTTATGCATGCTGCTATTGGGGATCGACAACAACCATTAATCAGATAATGTAGGAAACTCACTATGTAAAATACTGGCAAAGTCCGGAGACATGCGCACTCAGCCTTCCACAATATTCTTCATCGCAACCCTGTATGAGGTGCCCAAGTCCCTGGGCATGCGCAGAGAGTCTACCATTACGATCACACTAAGTCTACAGACATGCGCAGTAGCTCTGGTAACTGCTAAGATGACATCGCTCCATGCCTCTACGAGGATTGGCAGTTAGAACCAAGCCCCCTCCTCAGCGATTGGATAATGGACACAGCCCCCGCCATGACGCCAGACCAGGAAATTGATAAAAGCCCAGACTCTGCGCGATGTGCTGCATTATAGCCCCGGTACCCCTGAGGACGCCACTCCACGTGGCGAAACATGTCGGGGGGCTACTGTGTGAATGTTTTTAGAGTCAACAGTTTGTAAAATGGCAAAATAATGAGGAAACTAGTGGTGTGATTGACTGCTCAGACTATAGGGAAAACGTAAAGGAATCCTCCCTTCCCCTATCCCCCTCCTCCCCTTAGAGAATATGTGCGCTCAAGATGACTAAGTGCAGTGCGTACATCTAAGGGTATTGAGGTGATACGAGACGGGGTCCCCTGAACTCTAGAGCAGTAACTCAAGTCTGTGGTTACCTCAACCTATACGTGTGTTAACCACTATCTATGAGCACGATCATCAACAAACACCACTGTGGGACATAGTTGCAGAATTATATGCCCCCGAGTATATTGTTTGCCATATTAACCCTTTCAAACTGTTTGAGAAATTTTAAACATTAATTTTGGTTGGTTCACTTTCTAATTATAACAATTAAAAGTTAAGTTTTAGTGGCAAATGGGTATAGGTGTCCGAATAGACAATTTTTTTTGTGTGATGCTGCACAGTCTGACATTGGGGCCAGGAAACTCAATCCCGGTGTTGGTGGATTACATGTTTGCATGCAGGGGAAGGGACATACTGCATCCAGTGCAAATGTCTTTGGTTTGGGCTGGCAAATCTTGACCACGATCAGTGGTACCTTACTTGTCCATTTAAGTATGGCAAAATACGTAATTTTCACAATAGACAGGTTGCAGGAGCCCATTACTCTATACAATTACAATATAGTTGTGTTATAACTTGCCTTGCAACCTGACAGAATCCTCTGTGTAGCCCCAGGGGTTGGGCTTTGGTTTTGATTTCAAAAACCTTTGATTTGTCCTCAGCTCTCAGCCCCCACCTTCGTGCTCCTGTACAGATGCTCCCACCCCTATTGATGTCGGCTCACCAGGTTGGCTGCCCCCGTGAAGGAGCTTTTGCATCCGGTCTTTAGTGAAAATGAGGCCCCTTGGGACAGGGTCCCTTTAAAGGGAACCTGTCACCACACTTTCACATGTAGTATTAAGTTTCTTTTAGCAACAGATTGTTTCCCTCACATCCTCATAAGTCAGCTTTGTTACATTGCCTGGCATCGGAGGCAGCGTGTCACCTCCCCATATCACATGGCAGTATGGTGGCATGATCACAGCGTCCTCCATGTAACAGGACCTAATATGACCTCACCCTGGTCACATGACATTAAGTGGCCAATGGGGCTCTAAATGTTCCACATGTTCTGTAGCAATGAGACCTGAAAATGGAGAACATGAGGGGAAATGCAGTAACCGCTGAATACTGGACATCAGGTGATTTCCTACAAGTTTACAGGATGTGCCGCCATAGTTGGATAATGAAGTCTTTTTGGGATGTGTTAATTTGCATGGCAGTTTCTTTTGGACCCTGGGGACTTGTCCTGCAGCTGCACCCATCACTGATCACCTTGTTACCCCAGGGACCTCATTCCTAATAATTCCTGTGACAATGTTATTGGCGCGTGCTGTATAATCTATAAGTACCCCATGTGCTGTAGTATAACCTTGTGTTCTCTCCTCCATTGCAGCTTCTAGAACAGGCGCTGGTCATAGAGGAGCAGCTGAGACGAGCCGCTTATCTGAACATGTCTGAGGATCCCTCGCACCCGTCCATGGCTCTCAACACCCGCTTTGCAGAGGTGGAGTGTTTGGCTGAAAGTCACCAGCACTTGTCTAAGGAGTCTATGGCCGGGAACAAGCCGGCCAATGCAGTGCTACATAAAGGTAAGACGTGTCCGTGGCCGCGCTCGTGGTGGTCATTGATCCTGCAGCATCTTCCTGATACATTCCCACTTCTCTCCCAGTCCTTAAACAGTTGGAAGAACTTCTAAGTGATATGAAGGCGGACGTGACCCGGCTTCCAGCAACCATTGCCCGAATCCCTCCTGTGGCCGTCAGGTTACAGATGTCTGAGCGAAACATTTTAAGCCGACTGGCGAGCAGGAGCGGAGAAGCTCAACCCCAGCAGGTAGGTCCGGGCAAGGTGCGGAGGCTGAAAACCTGTCCTGAGCATAGAGCCAAGCAATACCCACAGAGGGCAGCCTTGTTTTTCTACCCTCTGGACAACCCCTTTAAGACTTTAAAATGAAAACCTGGAAATATTGAGTTCATGCGGATCTAGAATATTGGCGTAGTGGGATTTGGCGCCCAGGACCCTCACGCACTAGTGATTCTCAGCACCCGATGATTTGCAGCTTCCCCATATGACCACTAGCTATGGATCCGCTCTTGTCTTACAGAGGTGTTCTGAGCACCAGTTATCTGGAAAGCCCCTTTAATGGGCTGGTACCACAGGGCCCCTACTGGTAAGGGGGCAATTCTTTCCAATGAGTGAATGTCTAATACCCTTCTCCCTCTCCGCAGCAGATGGCTCAGCAATAACCCCCCCTCCTCTGGTCAGGAGGACGTCCACCCCACCCCTTACATTCCCGACCCGGGGAGAGCACCGGACCTGTTCACCAAAACGACATCCAGGGAGAAGACTCAGCAGAGCTGAACCCCACCCAGGGACGATTATTTAGGGGGGGTCACAGGACTCGTGATCCTGCAAGGTGTCGCTGTGACCGCACTGGCCCGAGGGCAGATCACATGGTGCTGCTTCATATAATGGGGTGCAGGGCGGCACCGGACACCCCCTGTGCCCAGGAGCAAATACCACCTGGAGTCAGAAGGAAAATACTTTTGGGGTTTTTTTGTCTTTAATTTTATTTGCTCCAATCCCCTTGCGCTGCCCGAGGGGGGCAGGAGGGGGTCACCCAGGACAGACGCCCTACCTCCAGCCTTTTTAATACAGAACGCATTGTCGTATAATAAAACACAAAACACTATTGAGCCCCTTCTTTCTGTGGTGGGGAGGGGGCGGTGCTTGGAGGGGAGGGGGCGGTGCTAATGTGATCTTTTATTCTGTGGTTTGGAGCTGCAGTCGCTGTGGGGTTAAAGGTGATGTCCCGGGTTAATCTCCAAATCCCAGGATGAAATCCAGAGTCACCAAGGGGTCCTGTAGATCCCGGGGCACAGTCCCCACTTGGGGCGAGGGGTCCTGATGCTGCCCTACAGGAAGGGAACCTGTCAGCGGCTACAGCCAGTGCTTGCCATTGTCTCTGAGATGTGTAATCATGTCTTCTGCTTGTTGCTGGTAGCAGCAGGACTGTGAAATATGGATAAACTTCTCAGTGCACTGGGGTTGTATCCTCACACTGCTGTGCTCCTTGTTGTAGTTCATTATTGGGATAGTCATTCAGAGGGCTAGAGGGGCTGCAAAGCAGATACACCTAACACTGCTGTGCTTATATTGTAAATCTGAACTTTGTACCATATATCACAGTCCTGCTGCTACTAACACTATGCAGAGCACAGCATTGAGAGGTATTACACATCTCTCTAGGGGCAGTACATTCCGCTGGCTGCACAGAGCACAGCAGTGAGAGGTATGATTACACAGCTAGGGGCAGTACATTACACTGGCTGCACAGAGCACAGCAGTGAGAGGTATGATTACACAGCTAGGGGCAGTACATTCCGCTGGCTGCACAGAGCACAGCAGTGAGAGGTATGATTACACAGCTAGGGGCAGTACATTCCGCTGGCTGCACAGAGCACAGCAGTGAGAGGAATGATTACACAGCTAGGGGCAGTACATTACACTGGCTGCACAGAGCACAGCAGTGAGAGGTATTACAAATCACTAGGGGCAGTACATTACCCTGGCTGCACAGAGCACAGCAGTGAGAGGTATTACACATCACTAGGGGCAGTACATTACCCTGGCTGCACAGAGCACAGCAGTGAGAGGTATTACAAATCACTAGGGGCAGTACATTCCGCTGGCTGCACAGAGCACAGCAGTGAGAGGTATTACACATCACTAGGGGCAGTACATTACCCTGGCTGCACAGAGCACAGCAGTGAGAGGTATGATTCCACAGCTAGGGGCAGTACATTACACTGGCTGCACAGAGCACAGCAGTGAGAGGAATGATTACACAGCTAGGGGCAGTACATTACACTGGCTGCACAGAGCACAGCAGTGAGAGGTATGATTACACATCTCTAGGGTCAGTACATTACACTGGTTACACAGAGCACAGCAGTGAGAGGTATGATTACACAGCTAGGGGCAGTACATTACACTGGCTGCACAGAGCACAGCAGTGAGAGGTATGATTACACAGCTAGGGGCAGTACATTCCGCTGGCTGCACAGAGCACAGCAGTGAGAGATGATTACACAGCTAGGGGCAGTACATTACACTGGCTGCACAGAGCACAGCAGTGAAAGGAATGATTACACAGCTAGGGGCAGTACATTACACTGGCTGCACAGAGCACAGCAGTGAGAGGTATGATTCCACAGCTAGGGGCAGTACATTACACTGGCTGCACAGAGCACAGCAGTGAGAGGAATGATTACACAGCTAGGGGCAGTACATTACACTGGCTGCACAGAGCACAGCAGTGAGAGGTATGATTACACATCTCTAGGGTCAGTACATTACACTGGTTACACAGAGCACAGCAGTGAGAGGTATGATTACACAGCTAGGGGCAGTACATTACACTGGCTGCACAGAGCACAGCAGTGAGAGGTATGATTACACAGCTAGGGGCAGTACATTACACTGGCTGCACAGAGCACAGCAGTGAGAGGAATGATTACACAGCTAGGGGCAGTACATTACACTGGCTGCACAGAGCACAGCAGTGAGAGGTATGATTACACATCTCTAGGGTCAGTACATTACACTGGTTACACAGAGCACAGCAGTGAGAGGTATGATTACACAGCTAGGGGCAGTACATTCCGCTGGCTGCACAGAGCACAGCAGTGAGAGGTATGATTACACAGCTAGGGGCAGTACATTACACTGGCTGCACAGAGCACAGCAGTGAGAGGAATGATTACACAGCTAGGGGCAGTACATTACACTGGCTGCACAGAGCACAGCAGTGAGAGGAATGATTACACAGCTAGGGGCAGTACATTACACTGGCTGCACAGAGCACAGCAGTGAGAGGTATGATTACACAGCTAGGGGCAGTACATTACACTGGCTGCACAGAGCACAGCAGTGAGAGGTATGATTACACAGCTAGGGGCAGTACATTAAACTGGCTGCACAGAGCACAGCAGTGAGAGGTATGATTACACAGCTAGGGGAAGTACATTCCGCTGGCTGCACAGAGCACAGCAGTGAGAGGTATGATTACACAGCTAGGGGCAGTACATTACACTGGCTGCACAGAGCACAGCAGTGAGAGGAATGATTACACAGCTAGGGGCAGTACATTCTGCTCACAGTGTGAGCTAGAAACGCTCCACAGGTGATGCTGTGACCCATCAGGAGGATTTCGGCAGTGATGATTGCGGTGACTTGCTCTGGACTCCGGAGATGCAGCCGATGTTTCTGTACTGTGTGGAAAGGGTTCTCCTAAATCCCGGATGTTACTCGGCTTCTGTATCACTGCCCACATCCCCAGGTCACGGGTTAATGACAGTCCAGGACCGGATCCGAGAAATCCACAAGAACGTTCTACCTGGTGCGGCGCCAGATGGTCCATTTACTACACGTGCTTCCGGGTGCTTGTAGTAAGTGACCCCCATAACATTAGTGCAGAGAGCGGAACCCTTTAACCCCTTCAGGACGCGGACAGTTTGTAGCTTAAGGCTCCGCCCCATTTATTCTGACCTGCGTCGCTTTATGCGGTTATAACTTCTGAACGCTGTTACGTATCTGCGCGATCATGAGATTGGATCTTACTTCACTTTACTGGTAAATTTCGGCTGATAAGTTTTGCGTTTAGGTGATGCCATCGGTAAGTTGTGCAGGGTTAGCGGTTTCAATGGCAAAGGATTTGTGATCATGCTAAGCCCCGCCCACTCACATTTGCATCTCGTTTATAAATGAAGCCTTTTTGTAAACACAAATGTTAACAGCAATGTAATTAGACAAATCTCTCCCCGGCTGTTGTAAACGCCAGGTGTGAACTTACCTCCGATGTAGGGGGGATATGAGCCCTAGGACCCCCAGAAGATCCCAACAGTGGTGTCCCCAGTCCCCCCTGTACATGAGAAAATCTCACATCCTGGGTGTTTAACCCCTTAGATGTTGCACAGTAGCAACGGAGGCATCTAAGGGGTGTCAGTACAACGAGGCTCATTCTGCCCGGCGGTAAATGTACGATCCGCTCCACCCAAAGTATAAATTCAGGAAAACAAGTTTGAGACGGCAACCAAATGTGTTCAGTCTGAGCCTCCTGATGTCTTTAACCCCTTAAGGACGCGGCCTGTTTGTACTTTAAAGGGAACCCGTCACCAGTATTTTCACAAATCCAGGTAGTGACAGGTTCCTATAGAGCAGTGGAGGCGAACCTGCGGCACTCAGACCATCGCCCCAGGACAGAGTTCACTGAATCCTCCTGCAGCCCCGGGCAAGAGATGCTGCGCTCAGCAGTGTATGAAGAGTGAGAAGGTGATGACACAAGTGCATTATCTCTGGGGGTCCTCCCGCAGGACCCGCCATTATTCCTCTACTCAGAGACCCTGGAGACGAGCTGCAATGTCAGAGTCTGAATTTTTGTATTGGTTTCTCAGGCGGCCGATACGATTGAAAGAACAGGGAGCAATAAGTTACTGCTTAAAATTTCATGTTGGCACTTCACGGTATATATGTGGATTTTTGTTGTAGTTTGGGCACTCGGTCTCCAAAAGGTTCTCCATCACTGCCCTAGAGCCCTGGTAACTATCTGACCTCCTGCTTGTAGCCAAAAGTATTTCCCCTCAGATCCCCATAAAATCAGAGTTACAATCTTGTCTGGTATCCAGGCAGCTTTAGACCGAGTTGGGGGTGTGGCCTAATGTCATGTGACCAGGGTGACATCATCAAAGGTCCTTAAGCTACTTAATATGAAAACTGTACCCCATGTACATATCTGATCACAGAACAATCACAGCCGCCTCCATGGACTTCTCCTCTCCATGCTGCTGCTGTGATTTCATGAGATCTAGGCTTAGTGCACAGTTCCTAATGCTACAAAAGCTATAGGACCTGCGATGATGTCACCCTGGTCACATGACATTATAGCAGCATACAGCAATAGGGATGGAGAGAAGCTGCTTGACTCAGGCCACACCCACCTGGACTCGCTGTAGCCACGCCCCACCTGGACTCGCTGTAGCCACGCCACATGAACTTGCTGTAGCCACGCCCCACTTGGACTCGCTGTAGCCACACCCACCTGGACTCGCTGTAGCCACGCCCACCTGGACTCGCTGTAGCCGTGCTTAGTTACCAGATAAAACTATAAAGTTGAATATATGGGAGTCTCAGGGGAATAATTTGTAGCTACAAGCAGGAGGTCAGATAGTTACCAGTGCTCTATAGGAACCTGTCACTACCTGGATTTGTGAAAATAGTGGTGACGGGTTCCCTCCAAGGCTCAGCCCTATTTTTGGAAAGTCTCTTCCTGTGGATATAATTTTTCAACGCTTTAAGATTTCCCTGTGACGTTTTCTTGTGAGACGTTGTAGGGGGGACACGGCAATAATCTGCAGGGTGGGGGGGACACGGCAATAATCTGCAGGGTGGGGGGGACACGGCAATAATCTGCAGGGTGGGGGGGACACGGCAATAATCTGCAGGGTGGGGGGGACACGGCAATAATCTGCAAGATGGGGACACGGCAATAATCTGCAGGATGGGGACACGGCAATAATCTGCAGGATGGGGACACGGCAATAATCTGCAGGTTGGGGGGGACACGGCAATAATCTGCAAGATGGGGACACGGCAATAATCTGCAGGATGGGGACACGGCAATAATCTGCAGGGTGGGGGGGACACGGCAATAATCTGCAGGGTGGGGGGGACACGGCAATAATCTGCAGGGTGGGGACACAGCAATAATCTGCAGGATGGGGACACGGCAATAATCTGCAGGGTGTAGTCACGGCAATAATCTGCAGGATGGGGACACAGCAATAATCTGCAGGGTGTAGACACGGCAATAATCTGCAGGGTGGGGGGGACACGGCAATAATCTGCAGGGTGTAGACACGGCAATAATCTGCAGGGTGGGGGGGACACGGCAATAATCTGCAGGGTGGGGACAAGGCAATAATCTGCAGGGTGTAGACACGGCAATAATCTGCAGGATGGGGACACGGCAATAATCTGCAGGGTGGGGACACGGCAATAATCTGCAGGATGGGGACACAGCAATAATCTGCAGGGTGGGGGGGACACGGCAATAATCTGCAGGGTGGAGACACGGCAATAATCTGCAGGGTGGGGGGGACAAGGCAATAATCTGCAGGATGGGGACACGGCAATAATCTGCAGGATGGGGACACGGCAATAATCTGCAGGGTGGGGGGGACACAGCAATAATCTGCAGGGTGGGGACACGGCAATAATCTGCAGGATGGGGACACGGAAATAATCTGCAGTGTGTAGACACGGCAATAATCTGCAGGATGGGGACACGGAAATAATCTGCAGGATGGGGACACGGCAATAATCTGCATGGTGGGGACACGGCAATAATCTGCAGGGTGGGGGGGACACGGCAATAATCTGCAGGATGGGGACACGGCAATAATCTGCAGGATGGGGACACGGCAATAATCTGCAGGGTGGGGACACGGCAATAATCTGCAGGGTGGGGGGACACGGCAATAATCTGCAGGGTGGGGACACGGCAATAATCTGCAGGATGGGGACACGGCAATAATCTGCAGGGTGTAGACACGGCAATAATCTGCAGGGTGGGGGGACACGGCAATAATCTGCAGGATGGGGACACGGCAATAATCTGCAGGATGGGGACACGGCAATAATCTGCAGGGTGTAGACACGGCAATAATCTGCAGGGTGGGGACACGGCAATAATCTGCAGGGTGGGGACACGGCAATAATCTGCAGGGTGGGGACACGGCAATAATCTGCAGGGTGGGGACACGGAAATAATCTGCAGGGTGTAGACACGGCAATAATCTGCAGGGTGGGGGGGACACGGCAATAATCTGCAGCGTGGAGACACGGCAATAATCTGCAGGGTGGGGGGGACACGGCAATAATCTGTAGGGTGGGGACACGGCAATAATCTGCAGGGTGGGGGGGACACGGCAATAATCTGCAGGGTGGGGACACGGCAATAATCTGCAGGATGGAGACACGGCAATAATCTGCAGGGTGGGGGGGACACGGCAATAATCTGCAGGGTGGGGACACGGCAATAATCTGCAGGGTGGAGACACGGCAATAATCTGCAGGGTGGGGACACAGCAATAATCTGCAGGGTGGGGACACGGCAATAATCTGCAGGGTGGAGACACGGCAATAATCTGCAGGGTGGGGACACGGCAATAATCTGCAGGGTGGGGACACGGCAATAATCTGCAGGGTGGGGACATGGCAATAATCTGCAGGGTGGGGGGGACACGGCAATAATCTGCAGGGTGGGGACACGGCAATAATCTGCAGGGTGGGGACACGGCAATAATCTGCAGGGTGGAGACACGGCAATAATCTGCAGGGTGGGGACACAGCAATAATCTGCAGGGTGGGGTGGACACGGCAATAATCTGCAGGGTGGGGGGGACACAGCAATAATCTGCAGGATGGGGACACGGCAATAATCTGCAGGGTGGGGACACGGCAATAATCTGCAGGGTGGAGACACGGCAATAATCTGCAGGGTGGGGACACAGCAATAATCTGCAGGGTGGGGACACGGCAATAATCTGCAGGGTGGGGACATGGCAATAATCTGCAGGGTGGGGGGGGCAGGGCAATAATCTGCAGGGTGGGGACACGGCAATAATCTGCAGGGTGGGGACACGGCAATAATCTGCAGGGTGGAGACACGGCAATAATCTGCAGGGTGGGGGGGACACGGCAATAATCTGCAGGATGGGGACACGGCAATAATCTGCAGGGTGGGGGGGACACGGCAATAATCTGCAGGGTGGGGGGGACACGGCAATAATCTGCAGGGTGGGGACACAGCAATAATCTGCAGGATGGGGACACGGCAATAATCTGCAGGGTGTAGTCACGGCAATAATCTGCAGGGTGGGGACACAGCAATAATCTGCAGGATGGGGACACGGCAATAATCTGCAGGGTGGGGGGGACACGGCAATAATCTGCAGGGTGTAGACACGGCAATAATCTGCAGGGTGGGGGAGACACGGCAATAATCTGCAGGGTGGGGACAAGGCAATAATCTGCAGGGTGTAGACACGGCAATAATCTGCAGGATGGGGACACGGCAATAATCTGCAGGATGGGGACACGGCAATAATCTGCAGGGTGGAGACACGGCAATAATCTGCAGGGTGGGGACACAGCAATAATCTGCAGGGTGGGGACACAGCAATAATCTGCAGGGTGGGGACACGGCAATAATCTGCAGGGTGTAGACACGGCAATAATCTGCAGGATGGGGACACGGCAATAATCTGCAGGATGGGGACACGGCAATAATCTGCAGGGTGGAGACACGGCAATAATCTGCAGGGTGGGGACACAGCAATAATCTGCAGGGTGGGGGGGACACGGCAATAATCTGCAGGGTGGGGACAAGGCAATAATCTGCAGGATGGGGACACGGCAATAATCTGCAGGATGGGGACACGGCAATAATCTGCAGGGTGGGGGGGACACAGCAATAATCTGCAGGGTGGGGACATGGCAATAATCTGCAGGGTGGGGACACGGAAATAATCTGCAGGGTGTAGACACGGCAATAATCTGCAGGGTGGGGGGACACGGAAATAATCTGCAGGATGGGGACACGGCAATAATCTGCATGGTGGGGACACGGCAATAATCTGCAGGATGGGGACACGGCAATAATCTGCAGGGTGTAGACACGGCAATAATCTGCAGGGTGGGGGGGACACGGCAATAATCTGCAGGGTGGGGACACGGCAATAATCTGCAGGGTGGGGGGGACACAGCAATAATCTGCAGGGTGGAGACACGGCAATAATCTGCAGGGTGGAGACACGGCAATAATCTGCAGGATGGGGACACGGCAATAATCTGCAGGATGGGGACACGGCAATAATCTGCAGGGTGGGGACACGGCAATAATCTGCAGGGTGGGGGGACACGGCAATAATCTGCAGGATGGGGACACGGCAATAATCTGCAGGGTGTAGACACGGCAATAATCTGCAGGGTGGGGACACGGCAATAATCTGCAGGGTGGGGACACGGCAATAATCTGCAGTATGGGGACACAGCAATAATCTGCAGGGTGTAGACACGGCAATAATCTGCAGGGTGGGGGGGACACGGCAATAATCTGCAGCGTGGAGACACGGCAATAATCTGCAGGGTGGGGGGGACACGGCAATAATCTGCAGGGTGGGGACACGGCAATAATCTGCAGGGTGGAGACACGGCAATAATCTGCAGGGTGGGGACACGGCAATAATCTGCAGGGTGGGGACACGGCAATAATCTGCAGGGTGGGGACATGGCAATAATCTGCAGGGTGGGGACACGGCAATAATCTGCAGGGTGGAGACACGGCAATAATCTGCAGGGTGGGGACACGGCAATAATCTGCAGGGTGGGGACACGGCAATAATCTGCAGGGTGGGGACATGGCAATAATCTGCAGGGTGGGGGGGACACGGCAATAATCTGCAGGGTGGGGACACGGCAATAATCTGCAGGGTGGGGACACGGCAATAATCTGCAGGGTGGAGACACGGCAATAATCTGCAGGGTGGGGACACAGCAATAATCTGCAGGGTGGAGTGGACACGGCAATAATCTGCAGGGTGGGGGGGACACAGCAATAATCTGCAGGATGGGGACACGGCAATAATCTGCAGGGTGGGGACACGGCAATAATCTGCAGGGTGGAGACACGGCAATAATCTGCAGGGTGGGGACACAGCAATAATCTGCAGGGTGGGGACACGGCAATAATCTGCAGGGTGGGGACATGGCAATAATCTGCAGGGTGGGGGGGGGCAGGGCAATAATCTGCAGGGTGGGGACACGGCAATAATCTGCAGGGTGGGGACACGGCAATAATCTGCAGGGTGGAGACACGGCAATAATCTGCAGGGTGGGGGGGACACGGCAATAATCTGCAGGATGGGGACACGGCAATAATCTGCAGGGTGGGGGGGACACGGCAATAATCTGCAGGGTGGGGGGGACACGGCAATAATCTGCAGGGTGGGGACACAGCAATAATCTGCAGGATGGGGACACGGCAATAATCTGCAGGGTGTAGTCACGGCAATAATCTGCAGGGTGGGGACACAGCAATAATCTGCAGGATGGGGACACGGCAATAATCTGCAGGGTGGGGGGGACACGGCAATAATCTGCAGGGTGTAGACACGGCAATAATCTGCAGGGTGGGGGAGACACGGCAATAATCTGCAAGGTGGGGACAAGGCAATAATCTGCAGGGTGTAGACACGGCAATAATCTGCAGGATGGGGACACGGCAATAATCTGCAGGATGGGGACACGGCAATAATCTGCAGGGTGGAGACACGGCAATAATCTGCAGGGTGGGGACACAGCAATAATCTGCAGGGTGGGGACACAGCAATAATCTGCAGGGTGGGGACACGGCAATAATCTGCAGGATGGGGACACGGCAATAATCTGCAGGATGGGGACACGGCAATAATCTGCAGGGTGGAGACACGGCAATAATCTGCAGGGTGGGGACACAGCAATAATCTGCAGGGTGGGGACATGGCAATAATCTGCAGGATGGGGACACGGCAATAATCTGCAGGATGGGGACACAGCAATAATCTGCAGGGTGGGGGGGACACGGCAATAATCTGCAGGGTGGGGGGGACACGGCAATAATCTGCAGGGTGGAGACACGGCAATAATCTGCAGGGTGGGGGGGACACGGCAATAATCTGCAGGGTGGGGACAAGGCAATAATCTGCAGGATGGGGACACGGCAATAATCTGCAGGATGGGGACACGGCAATAATCTGCAGGGTGGGGGGGACACAGCAATAATCTGCAGGGTGGGGACATGGCAATAATCTGCAGGGTGGGGACACGGAAATAATCTGCAGGGTGTAGACACGGCAATAATCTGCAGGGTGGGGGGGACACGGAAATAATCTGCAGGATGGGGACACGGCAATAATCTGCATGGTGGGGACACGGCAATAATCTGCAGGATGGGGACACGGCAATAATCTGCAGGGTGTAGACACGGCAATAATCTGCAGGGTGGGGGGGACACGGCAATAATCTGCAGGGTGGGGACACGGCAATAATCTGCAGGGTGGGGGGGACACAGCAATAATCTGCAGGGTGGAGACACGGCAATAATCTGCAGGGTGGAGACACGGCAATAATCTGCAGGATGGGGACACGGCAATAATCTGCAGGATGGGGACACGGCAATAATCTGCAGGGTGGGGACACGGCAATAATCTGCAGGGTGGGGGGACACGGCAATAATCTGCAGGATGGGGACACGGCAATAATCTGCAGGGTGTAGACACGGCAATAATCTGCAGGGTGGGGACACGGCAATAATCTGCAGGGTGGGGACACGGCAATAATCTGCAGGGTGGGGACACGGAAATAATCTGCAGGGTGTAGACACGGCAATAATCTGCAGGGTGGGGGGGACACGGCAATAATCTGCAGGGTGTAGACACGGCAATAATCTGCAGGGTGGGGGGGACACGGCAATAATCTGCAGCGTGGAGACACGGCAATAATCTGCAGGGTGGGGGGGACACGGCAATAATCTGCAGGGTGGGGACACGGCAATAATCTGCAGGGTGGGGGGGACACGGCAATAATCTGCAGGGTGGGGACACGGCATTAATCTGCAGGATGGGGACACGGCAATAATCTGCAGGGTGGGGACACGGCAATAATCTGCAGGGTGGAGACACGGCAATAATCTGCAGGGTGGGGACACAGCAATAATCTGCAGGGTGGGGACACGGCAATAATCTGCAGGGTGGGGACACGGCAATAATCTGCAGGGTGGGGGGGACACGGCAATAATCTGCAGGGTGGGGACACGGCAATAATCTGCAGGGTGGGGACACGGCAATAATCTGCAGGGTGGGGACACGGCAATAATCTGCAGGGTGGAGACACGGCAATAATCTGCAGGGTGGGGACACAGCAATAATCTGCACGGTGGGGGGCACACGGCAATAATCTGCACGGTGGGGGGCACACGGCAATAATCTGCAGGGTGGGGACACGGCAATAATCTGCAGGGTGGGGACATGGCAATAATCTGCAGGGTGGGGACATGGCAATAATCTGCACGGTGGGGGGCACACGGCAATAATCTGCAGGGTGGGGACACGGCAATAATCTGCAGGGTGGGGACACGGCAATAATCTGCAGGGTGGAGACACAGCAATAATCTGCAGGGTGGAGACACGGCAATAATCTGCAGGGTGGGGGGGACACGGCAATAATCTGCAGGGTAGGGGGGACACTGCAATAATCTGCAGGGTGGGGACACAGCAATAATCTGCAGGATGGGGACACAGCAATAATCTGCAGGGTGTAGACACGGCAATAATCTGCAGGGTGGGGGCATGGAAATAATCTGCAGGGTGGGGACACGGCAATAATCTGCAGGGTGGGGACACGGCAATAATCTGCAGGGTGGGGGGGACACGGCAATAATCTGCAGGGTGGAGACACGGCAATAATCTGCAGGGTGGGGGGGACACGGCAATAATCTGCAGGGTGGGGACAAGGCAATAATCTGCAGGATGGGGACACGGCAATAATCTGCAGGATGGGGACACGGCAATAATCTGCAGGGTGGAGACACGGCAATAATCTGCAGGGTGGGGACACAGCAATAATCTGCAGGGTGGGGACACGGCAATAATCTGCAGGATGGGGACACAGCAATAATCTGCAGGGTGGGGGGGACACGGCAATAATCTGCAGGGTGGGGGGGACACGGCAATAATCTGCAGGGTGGAGACACGGCAATAATCTGCAGGGTGGGGGGGACACGGCAATAATCTTCAGGGTGGGGACACGGCAATAATCTGCAGGGTGGGGACACGGCAATAATCTGCAGGATGGGGACACGGCAATAATCTGCAGGATGGGGACACGGCAATAATCTGCAGGATGGGGACACGGCAATAATCTGCAAGGTGGGGACACGGAAATAATCTGCAGGTTGTAGACACGGCAATAATCAGCAGGATGGGGACACAGCAATAATCTGCAGGGTGTAGACACGGCAATAATCTGCAGGGTGGGGACATGGCAATAATCTGCAGGGTGGGGACACGGCAATAATCTGCAGGGTGGGGGGGACACGGCAATAATCTGCAGGATGGGGACACGGCAATAATCTGCAGGATGGGGACACGGCAATAATCTGCAGGGTGGGGACACGGCAATAATCTGCAGGGTGGGGGGACACGGCAATAATCTGCAGTATGGGGACACGGCAATAATCTGCAGGGTGTAGACACGGCAATAATCTGCAGGGTGGGGGGGACACGGCAATAATCTGCAGGGTGGAGACACGGCAATAATCTGCAGGGTGGGGACACGGCAATAATCTGCAGGGTGGGGACACGGCAATAATCTGCAGGGTGGGGACACGGCAATAATCTGCAGGATGGGGACACGGCAATAATCTGCAGGGTGGGGGGGACACGGCAATAATCTGCAGGGTGGGGGGGACACGGCAATAATCTGCAGGGTGGGGACACGGCAATAATCTGCAGGGTGGGGACACGGCAATAATCTGCAGGATGGGGACACGGCAATAATCTGCAGGGTGGGGGGGACACGGCAATAATCTGCAGGGTGGGGGGGACACGGCAATAATCTGCAGGGTGGAGACACGGCAATAATTTGCAGGGTGGGGGGGACACGGCAATAATGTGCAGGGTGGGGACAAGGCAATAATCTGCAGGATGGGGACACGGCAATAATCTGCAGGATGGGGACACGGCAATAATCTGCAGGGTGGGGGGGACACAGCAATAATCTGCAGGATGGGGACACGGCAATAATCTGCAGGGTGGGGACACGGAAATAATCTGCAGGGTGTAGACACAGCAATAATCTGCAGGATGGGGACACGGAAATAATCTGCAGGATGGGGACACAGCAATAATCTGCATGGTGGGGACACGGCAATAATCTGCAGGGTGGGGGGGACACGGCAATAATCTGCAGGATGGGGACACGGCAATAATCTGCAGGATGGGGACACGGCAATAATCTGCAGGGTGGGGACACGGCAATAATCTGCAGGGTGGGGGGACACGGCAATAATCTGCAGGATGGGGACACGGCAATAATCTGCAGGGTGTAGACACGGCAATAATCTGCAGGGTGGGGACACGGCAATAATCTGCAGGGTGGGGACACGGCAATAATCTGCAGGGTGGGGACACGGCAATAATCTGCAGGGTGGGGACAAGGAAATAATCTGCAGGGTGTAGACACGGCAATAATCTGCAGGGTGGGGGGGACACGGCAATAATCTGCAGCGTGGAGACACGGCAATAATCTGCAGGGTGGTGGAGACACGGCAATAATCTGTAGGGTGGGGACACGGCAATAATCTGCAGGGTGGGGGGGACACGGCAATAATCTGCAGGGTGGGGGGGACACGGCAATAATCTGCAGGGTGGGGACACAGCAATAATCTGCAAGGTGGGGACACGGCAATAATCTGCAGGGTGGGGACATGGCAATAATCTGCAGGGTGGGGGGGACACGGCAGTAATCTGCAGGGTGGGGACACGGCAATAATCTGCAGGGTGGGGACACGGCAATAATCTGCAGGGTGGGGACACGGCAATAATCTGCAGGTTGGGGACACGGCAATAATCTGCAGGGTGGGGACACGGCAATAATCTGCAGGGTGGGGACATGGCAATAATCTGCACGGTGGGGGGCACACGGCAATAATCTGCAGGGTGGGGACACGGCAATAATCTGCAGGGTGGGGACACGGCAATAATCTGCAGGGTGGAGACACGGCAATAATCTGCAGGGTGGGGGGGACACGGCAATAATCTGCAGGGTGGGGGGGACACTGCAATAATCTGCAGGGTGGGGACACAGCAATAATCTGCAGGATGGGGACACAGCAATAATCTGCAGGGTGTAGACACGACAATAATCTGCAGGGTGGGGGCATGGAAGTAATCTGCAGGGTGGGGACACGGCAATAATCTGCAGGGTGGGGACACGGCAATAATCTGCAGGGTGGAGACACGGCAATAATCTGCAGGGTGGGGGGGACACGGCAATAATCTGCAGGATGGGGACACGGCAATAATCTGCAGGATGGGGACACAGCAATAATCTGCAGGGTGTAGACACGGCAATAATCTGCAGGATGGGGACACGGCAATAATCTGCAGGATGGGGACACGGCAATAATCTGCAGGGTGGAGACACGGCAATAATCTGCAGGGTGGGGACACAGCAATAATCTGCAGGGTGGAGACACAGCAATAATCTGCAGGGTGGGGACACGGCAATAATCTGCAGGGTGGGGACACAGAATAATCTGCAGGATGGGGACACGGCAATAATCTGCAGGGTGGGGACACAGCAATAATCTGCAGGGTGGGGACACAGCAATAATCTGCAGGGTGGGGACACGGCAATAATCTGCAGGGTGGGGACACGGCAATAATCTGCAGGGTGGGGACACGGCAATAATCTGCAGGGTGGGGGGGACACAGCAATAATCTGCAGGATGGGGACACGGCAATAATCTGCAGGGTAGGGACACAGCAATAATCTGCAGGGTGGGGACACGGCAATAATCTGCAGGGTGGGGGGGACACGGCAATAATCTGCAGGGTGGGGGCACGGCAATAATCTGCAGGGTGGGGACACGGCAATAATCTGCAGGGTGGGGACACGGTAATAATCTGCAGGGTGGAGACACGGCAATAATCTGCAGGTTGGGGGGGACACGGCAATAATCTGCAGGGTGGAGGGGACACTGCAATAATCTGCAGGGTGGGGGGGACACAGCAATAATCTGCAGGGTGGGGACACAGCAATAATCTGCAGGATGGGGACACGGCAATAATCTGCAGGGTGTAGACACGGCAATAATCTGCAGGATGGGGACACGGAAATAATCTGCAGGGTGGGGTGGACACGGCAATAATCTGCAGGATGGGGACACGGCAATAATCTGCAGGGTGTAGTCACGGCAATAATCTGCAGGATGGGGACACAGCAATAATCTGCAGGGTGTAGACACGGCAATAATCTGCAGGGTGGGGGCATGGAAATAATCTGCAGGGTGGGGACACGGCAATAATCTGCAGGGTGGGGACACGGCAATAATCTGCAGGGTGGGGGGGACACGGCAATAATCTGCAGGGTGGAGACACGGCAAAAATCTGCAGGGTGGGGGGGACACGGCAATAATCTGCAGGGTGGGGACAAGGCAATAATCTGCAGGATGGGGACACGGCAATAATCTGCAGGATGGGGACACAGCAATAATCTGCAGGGTGTAGACACGGCAATAATCTGCAGGATGGGGACACGGCAATAATCTGCAGGATGGGGACACGGCAATAATCTGCAGGGTGGAGACACGGCAATAATCTGCAGGGTGGGGACACGGCAATAATCTGCAGGGTGGGGACACGGCAATAATCTGCAGGGTGGGGACACGGCAATAATCTGCAGGGTGGGGACACAGCAATAATCTGCAGGGTGGGGACACAGCAATAATCTGCAGGGTGGGGACACGGCAATAATCTGCAGGGTGGGGACACGGCAATAATCTGCAGGGTGGGGACACGGCAATAATCTGCAGGGAGGGGGGGACACGGCAATAATCTGCAGGATGGGGACACGGCAATAATCTGCAGGGTAGGGACACAGCAATAATCTGCAGGGTGGGGACACAGCAATAATCTGCAGGGTGGGGGGGACACGGCAATAATCTGCAGGGTGGGGACACGGCAATAATCTGCAGGGTGGGGGGGACACGCCAATAATCTGCAGGGTGGGGACACGGCAATAATCTGCAGGGTGGGGGCACGGCAATAATCTGCAGGGTGGGGACACGGCAATAATCTGCAGGGTGGGGACACGGTAATAATCTGCAGGGTGGAGACACGGCAATAATCTGCAGGTTGGGGGGGACACGGCAATAATCTGCAGGATGGGGACACGGCAATAATCTGCAGGGTGGGGGGGACACGGCAATAATCTGCAGGGTGTAGACACGGCAATAATCTGCAGGGGGGGGGGGACACGGCAATAATCTGCAGGGTGGAGACACGGCAATAATCTGCAGGGTGGGGGGGACACGGCAATAATCTGCAGGGTGTAGACACGGCAATAATCTGCAGGATGGGGACACGGAAATAATCTGCAGGGTGGGGTGGACACGGCAATAATCTGCAGGGTGTAGACACGGCAATAATCTGCAGGGTGGGGGGGACACGGCAATAATCTGCAGGGTGGAGACACGGCAATAATCTGCAGGGTGGGGGGGACACGGCAATAATCTGCAGGGTGGAGACACGGCAATAATCTGCAGGGTGGGGGGGACACGGCAATAATCTGCAGGGTGGGGACACGGCAATAATCTGCAGGGTGGGGACACGGCAATAATCTGCAGGGTGGGGGGGACACGGCAATAATCTGCAGGGTGGAGACACGGCAATAATCTGCAGGGTGGGGACACAGCAATAATCTGCAAGGTGGGGACACGGCAATAATCTGCAGGGTGGGGACATGGCAATAATCTGCAGGGTGGGGGGGACACGGCAATAATCTGCAGGGTGGGGACACGGCAATAATCTGCAGGGTGGGGACACGGCAATAATCTGCAGGGTGGGGACACGGCAATAATCTGCAGGTTGGGGACACGGCAATAATCTGCAGGGTGGGGACACGGCAATAATCTGCAGGGTGGGGACATGGCAATAATCTGCACGGTGGGGGGCACACGGCAATAATCTGCAGGGTGGGGACACGGCAAAAATCTGCAGGGTGGGGACACGGCAATAATCTGCAGGGTGGAGACACGGCAATAATCTGCAGGGTGGGGGGGACACGGCAATAATCTGCAGGGTGGGGGGGACACTGCAATAATCTGCAGGGTGGGGACACAGCAATAATCTGCAGGATGGGGACACAGCAATAATCTGCAGGGTGTAGACACGACAATAATCTGCAGGGTGGGGGCATGGAAGTAATCTGCAGGGTGGGGACACGGCAATAATCTGCAGGGTGGGGACACGGCAATAATCTGCAGGGTGGAGACACGGCAATAATCTGCAGGGTGGGGGGGACACGGCAATAATCTGCAGGGTGGGGACAAGGCAATAATCTGCAGGATGGGGACACGGCAATAATCTGCAGGATGGGGACACAGCAATAATCTGCAGGGTGTAGACACGGCAATAATCTGCAGGATGGGGACACGGCAATAATCTGCAGGATGGGGACACGGCAATAATCTGCAGGGTGGAGACACGGCAATAATCTGCAGAGTGGGGACACAGCAATAATCTGCAGGGTGGAGACACAGCAATAATCTGCAGGGTGGGGACACGGCAATAATCTGCAGGGTGGGGACACAGAATAATCTGCAGGATGGGGACACGGCAATAATCTGCAGGGTGGGGACACAGCAATAATCTGCAGGGTGGGGACACAGCAATAATCTGCAGGGTGGGGACACGGCAATAATCTGCAGGGTGGGGACACGGCAATAATCTGCAGGGTGGGGACACGGCAATAATCTGCAGGGTGGGGGGGACACAGCAATAATCTGCAGGATGGGGACACGGCAATAATCTGCAGGGTAGGGACACAGCAATAATCTGCAGGGTGGGGACACGGCAATAATCTGCAGGGTGGGGGGGACACGGCAATAATCTGCAGGGTGGGGGCACGGCAATAATCTGCAGGGTGGGGACACGGCAATAATCTGCAGGGTGGGGACACGGCAATAATCTGCAGGTTGGGGGGGACACGGCAATAATCTGCAGGGTGGAGGGGACACTGCAATAATCTGCAGGGTGGGGGGGACACAGCAATAATCTGCAGGGTGGGGACACAGTAATAATCTGCAGGATGGGGACACGGCAATAATCTGCAGGGTGTAGACACGGCAATAATCTGCAGGATGGGGACACGGAAATAATCTGCAGGGTGGGGTGGACACGGCAATAATCTGCAGGATGGGGACACGGCAATAATCTGCAGGGTGTAGTCACGGCAATAATCTGCAGGATGGGGACACAGCAATAATCTGCAGGGTGTAGACACGGCAATAATCTGCAGGGTGGGGGCATGGAAATAATCTGCAGGGTGGGGACACGGCAATAATCTGCAGGGTGGGGACACGGCAATAATCTGCAGGGTGGGGGGGACACGGCAATAATCTGCAGGGTGGAGACACGGCAAAAATCTGCAGGGTGGGGGGGACACGGCAATAATCTGCAGGGTGGGGACAAGGCAATAATCTGCAGGATGGGGACACGGCAATAATCTGCAGGATGGGGACATAGCAATAATCTGCAGGGTGTAGACACGGCAATAATCTGCAGGATGGGGACACGGCAATAATCTGCAGGATGGGGACACGGCAATAATCTGCAGGGTGGAGACACGGCAATAATCTGCAGGGTGGGGACACGGCAATAATCTGCAGGGTGGGGACACGGCAATAATCTGCAGGGTGGGGACACAGCAATAATCTGCAGGGTGGGGACACAGCAATAATCTGCAGGGTGGGGACACGGCAATAATCTGCAGGGTGGGGACACGGCAATAATCTGCAGGGTGGGGACACGGCAATAATCTGCAGGGAGGGGGGGACACGGCAATAATCTGCAGGATGGGGACACGGCAATAATCTGCAGGGTAGGGACACAGCAATAATCTGCAGGGTGGGGACACAGCAATAATCTGCAGGGTGGGGGGGACACGGCAATAATCTGCAGGGTGGGGACACGGCAATAATCTGCAGGGTGGGGGGGACACGCCAATAATCTGCAGGGTGGGGACACGGCAATAATCTGCAGGGTGGGGGCACGGCAATAATCTGCAGGGTGGGGACACGGCAATAATCTGCAGGGTGGGGACACGGTAATAATCTGCAGGGTGGAGACACGGCAATAATCTGCAGGTTGGGGGGGACACGGCAATAATCTGCAGGATGGGGACACGGCAATAATCTGCAGGGTGGGGGGGACACGGCAATAATCTGCAGGGTGTAGACACGGCAATAATCTGCAGGGGGGGGGGACACGGCAATAATCTGCAGGGTGGAGACACGGCAATAATCTGCAGGGTGGGGGGGACACGGCAATAATCTGCAGGGTGTAGACACGGCAATAATCTGCAGGATGGGGACACGGAAATAATCTGCAGGGTGGGGTGGACACGGCAATAATCTGCAGGGTGTAGACACGGCAATAATCTGCAGGGTGGGGGGGACACGGCAATAATCTGCAGGGTGGAGACACGGCAATAATCTGCAGGGTGGGGGGGACACGGCAATAATCTGCAGGGTGGAGACACGGCAATAATCTGCAGGGTGGGGGGGACACGGCAATAATCTGCAGGGTGGGGACACGGCAATAATCTGCAGGATGGGGACACGGCAATAATCTGCAGGGTGTAGACACGGCAATAATCTGCAGGATGGGGACACGGAAATAATCTGCAGGGTGGAGACACGGCAATAATCTGCAGGGTGGGGACACGGCAATAATCTGCAGGGTGGGGACACGGCAATAATCTGCAGGGTGGAGACACGGCAATAATCTGCAGGGTGGGGACACGGCAATAATCTGCAGGGTGGGGACACGGCAATAATCTGCAGGATGGGGACACGGCAATAATCTGCAGGGTGGGGACACGGCAATAATCTGCAGGGTGGGGGGGACACGGCAATAATCTGCAGGGTGGGGACACGGCAATAATCTGCAGGGTGGGGGGGACACGGCAATAATCTGCAGGGTGGGGACACGGCAATAATCTGCAGGATGGGGACAAGGCAATAATCTGCAGGGTGGGGGGGACACGGCAATAATCTGCAGGGTGGGGGGGACACGGCAATAATCTGCAGGGTGGGGACACGGAAATAATCTGCAGGGTGGGGACACGGCAATAATCTGCAGGATGAGGACACGGCAACAATCTGCAGGATGGGGACACGGCAATAATCTGCAGGGTGGGGACACGGCAATAATCTGCAGGGTGGGGGGGACACGGCAATAATCTGCAGGGTGGGGGGGACACGGCAATAAGCTGCACAGTACCCGGCTCTCCTGTACTGAGGTGCTAAATAGTGCCCGGCTCTCCTGTACAGAGTCCCTGCATAGTGCCCGGCTCTCCTGTACAGAGTGGCTGCATAGTGCCCGGCTCTCCTGTACAGAGTGGCTGCATAGTGCCCGGCTCTCCTGTACAGAGGTGCTGCATAGTGCCCGGCTCTCCTGTACAGAGTGGCTGCATAGTGCCCGGCTCTTCTGTACAGAGTGGCTGCATAGTGCCCGGCTCTCCTGTACAGAGTGGCTGCATAGTGCCCGGCTCTCCTGTACAGAGTGGCTGCATAGTGCCCGGCTCTCCTGTACAGAGTCGCTGCATAGTGCCCGGCTCTCCTGTACAGAGTCGCTGCATAGTGCCCGGCTCTCCTGTACAGAGGTGCTGCATAGTGCCCTGCTCTTCTGTACAGAGTGGCTGCATAGTGCCCGGCTCTCCTGTACAGAGTGGCTGCATAGTGCCCGGCTATCCTGTACAGAGTGGCTGCATAGTGCCCGGCTCTCCTGTACAGAGTCGCTGCATAGTGCCCGGCTCTCCTGTACGGAGTCGCTGCATAGTGCCCGGCTCCCCTGCACTGAGGTGCTAAATAGTGCCCGGCTCTCCTGTACAGAGTGGCTGCATAGTGCCCGGCTCTCCTGTACAGAGTGGCTGCATAGTGCCCGGCTCTCCTGTACAGAGTCGCTGCATAGTGCCCGGCTCTCCTGTACACAGTCACTGCATAGTGCCCGGCTCTCCTGTACAGAGTGGCTGCATAGTGCCCGGCTCTCCTGTACAGAGTGGCTGCATAGTGCCCGGCTCTCCTGTACACAGTCACTGCATAGTGCCCGGCTCTCCTGTACAGAGTCGCTGCATAGTGCCCGGCTCTCCTGTACAGAGTGGCTGCATAGTGCCCGGCTCTCCTGTACACAGTCACTGCATAGTGCCCGGCTCTCCTGTACAGAGTCGCTGCATAGTGCCCGGCTCTCCTGTACAGAGTGGCTGCATAGTGCCCGGCTCTACTGTACAGAGTCTCTGCATAGTGCCCGGCTCTCCTGTACAGAGGTGCTGCATAGTGCCCGGCTCTCCTGTACAGAGGTGCTGCATAGTGCCCGGCTCTCCTGTACAGAGTCGCTGCATAGTGCTCGGCTCTCCTGTACAGAGGTGCTAAATAGTGCCCGGCTCTCCTGTACAGAGTGGCTGCATAGTGACCGGCTCTCCTGTACAGAGTCACTGCAGAGTGCCCGGCTCTCCTGTACACAGTCTCTGCATATTGCCCGGCTCTCCTGTACAGAGTCGCTGCATAGTGCCCGGCTCTCCTGTACAGAGTCGCTATATAGTGCTCGGCTCTCCTGTACAGAGTGGCTGCATAGTGCCCGGCTCTCCTGTACAGAGTCGCTGCATAGTGCCCGGCTCTCCTGTACAGAGTGGCTGCATAGTGCCCGGCTCTCCTGTACAGAGTCGCTGCATAGTGCCCGGCTCTCCTGTACAGAGGTGCTGCATAGTGCCCGGCTCTCCTGTACAGAGTCGCTGCATAGTGCCCGGCTCTCCTGTACAGAGTCTCTGCATAGTGCCCGGCTCTCCTGTACAGAGGTGCTAAATAGTGCCCGGCTCTCCTGTACAGAGTCCCTGCATAGTGCCCGGCTCTCCTGTACAGAGTGGCTGCATAGTGCCCGGCTCTCCTGTACAGAGTCTCTGCATAGTGCCTGGCTCTCCTGTACAGACGTGCTAAATAGTGCCCGGCTCTCCTGTACAGAGTCCCTGCATAGTGCCCGGCTCTCCTGTACAGAGTGGCTGCATAGTGCCCGGCTCTCCTGTACAGAGTGGCTGCATAGTGCCCGGCTCTCCTGTACACAGTCTCTGCATAGTGCCCGGCTCTCCTGTACGGAGTCGCTGCATAGTGCCCGGCTCTCCTGCACTGAGGTGCTAAATAGTGCCCGGCTCTCCTGTACAGAGTGGCTGCATAGTGCCCGGCTCTCCTGTACAGAGTGGCTGCATAGTGCCCGGCTCTCCTGTACACAGTCACTGCATAGCGCCCGGCTTTCCTGTACAGAGTGGCTGCATAGTGCCCGGCTCTCCTGTACACAGTCACTGCATAGTGCCCGGCTCTCCTGTACTGAGGTGCTAAATAGTGCCCGGCTCTCCTGTACAGAGTGGCTGCATAGTGCCCGGCTCTCCTGTACAGAGTGGCTGCATAGTGCCCGGCTCTCCTGTACACAGTCACTGCATAGCGCCCGGCTCTCCTGTACAGAGTGGCTGCATAGTGCCCGGCTCTCCTGTACACAGTCACTGCATAGTGCTCGGCTCTCCTGTACTGAGGTGCTAAATAGTGCCCGGCTCTCCTGTACAGAGTCCCTGCATAGTGCCCGGCTCTCCTGTACAGAGTGGCTGCATAGTGCCCGGCTCTCCTGTACAGAGTGGCTGCATAGTGCCCGGCTCTCCTGTACACAGTCTCTGCATAGTGCCCGGCTCTCCTGTACGGAGTCGCTGCATAGTGCCCGGCTCTCCTGCACTGAGGTGCTAAATAGTGCCCGGCTCTCCTGTACAGAGTGGCTGCATAGTGCCCGGCTCTCCTGTACACAGTCACTGCATAGCGCCCGGCTCTCCTGTACAGAGTGGCTGCATAGTGCCCGGCTCTCCTGTACACAGTCACTGCATAGTGCCCGGCTCTCCTGTACAGAGTCGCTGCATAGTGCCCGGCTCTCCTGTACAGAGTGGCTGCATAGTGCCCGGCTCTCCTGTACACAGTCACTGCATAGTGCCCGGCTCTCCTGTACAGAGTCGCTGCATAGTGCCCGGCTCTCCTGTACAGAGTGGCTGCATAGTGCCCGGCTCTACTGTACAGAGTCTCTGCATAGTGCCCGGCTCTCCTGTACAGAGGTGCTGCATAGTGCCCGGCTCTCCTGTACAGAGTCGCTGCATAGTGCTCGGCTCTCCTGTACAGAGTCTCTGCATAGTGCCCGGCTCACCTGTACAGAGGTGCTGCATAGTGCCCGGCTCTCCTGTACAGAGTCTCTGCATAGTGCCCGGCTCTCCTGTACACAGTCGCTGCATAGTGCCCGGCTCTCCTGTACAGAGGTGCTGCATAGTGCCCGGCTCTCCTGTACAGAGTCTCTGCATAGTGCCCGGCTCTCCTGTACAGAGTCGCTGCATAGTGCTCGGCTCTCCTGTACAGAGGTGCTAAATAGTGCCCGGCTCTCCTGTACAGAGTGGCTGCATAGTGACCGGCTCTCCTGTACAGAGTCACTGCATAGTGCCCGGCTCTCCTGTACACAGTCTCTGCATAGTGCCCGGCTCTCCTGTACAGAGTCGCTGCATAGTGCCCGGCTCTCCTGTACAGAGTCGCTATATAGTGCCCGGCTCTCCTGTACAGAGTGGCTGCATAGTGCCCGGCTCTCCTGTACAGAGTCGCTGCATAGTGCCCGGCTCTCCTGTACAGAGTGGCTGCATAGTGCCCGGCTCTCCTGTACAGAGTGGCTGCATAGTGCCCGGCTCTCCTGTACTGAGTCTCTGCATAGTGCCCGGCTCTCCTGTACAGAGTGGCTGCATAGTGCCCGGCTCTCCTGTACAGAGGTGCTGCATAGTGCCCGGCTCTCCTGTACAGAGTCGCTGCATAGTGCCCGGCTCTCCTGTACAGAGTGGCTGCATAGTGCTCGGCTCTCCTGTACAGAGTCGCTGCATAGTGCCCGGCTCTCCTGTACAGAGGTGCTGCATAGTGCCCGGCTCTCCTGTACAGAGTGGCTGCATAGTGCCCGGCTCTCCTGTACAGAGTGGCTGCATAGTGTCCGGCTCTCCTGTGCAGAGTGGCTGCATAGTGCCCGGCTCTCCTGTACAGAGTGGCTGCATAGTGCTCGGCTCTCCTGTACAGAGTGGCTGCATAGTGCCCGGCTCTCCTGTACAGAGTCGCTGCATAGTGCCCGGCTCTCCTGTACAGAGGTGCTGCATAGTGCCCGGCTCTCCTGTACAGAGTCGCTGCATAGTGCCCGGCTCTCCTGTACAGAGGTGCTGCATAGTGCCCGGCTCTCCTGTACAGAGGTGCTGCATAGTGCCCGGCTCTCCTGTACAGAGTCGCTGCATAGTGCCCGGCTCTCCTGTACAGAGTGGCTGCATAGTGCCCGGCTCTCCTGTACAGAGTGGCTGCATAGTGTCCGGCTCTCCTGTGCAGAGTGGCTGCATAGTGCCCGGCTCTCCTGTACAGAGTGGCTGCATAGTGCTCGGCTCTCCTGTACAGAGTCTCTGCATAGTGCCTGGCTCTCCTGTACAGAGGTGCTGCATAGTGCCCGGCTCTCCTGTACAGAGGTGCTAAATAGTGCCCGGCTCTCCTGTACAGAGTCGCTGCATAGTGCCCGGCTCTCCTGTACAGAGTCTCTGCATAGTGCCCGGCTCTCCTGTACAGAGTCGCTGCATAGTGCTCGGCTCTCCTGTACAGAGGTGCTAAATAGTGCCCGGCTCTCCTGTACAGAGTGGCTGCATAGTGACCGGCTCTCCTGTACAGAGTCACTGCATAGTGCCCGGCTCTCCTGTACACAGTCTCTGCATAGTGCCCGGCTCTCCTGTACAGAGTCGCTGCATAGTGCCCGGCTCTCCTGTACAGAGTCGCTATATAGTGCTCGGCTCTCCTGTACAGAGTGGCTGCATAGTGCCCGGCTCTCCTGTACAGAGGTGCTGCATAGTGCCCGGCTCTCCTGTACAGAGTCGCTGCATAGTGCCCGACTCTCCTGTACAGAGTGGCTGCATAGTGCCCGGCTCTCCTGTACAGAGTGGCTGCATAGTGTCCGGCTCTCCTGTGCAGAGTGGCTGCATAGTGCCCGGCTCTCCTGTACAGAGTGGCTGCATAGTGCCCGGCTCTCCTGTACAGAGTGGCTGCATAGTGCTCGGCTCTCCTGTACAGAGTCGCTGCATAGTGCCCGGCTCTCCTGTACAGAGTGGCTGCATAGTGCCCGGCTCTCCTGTACACAGTCTCTGCATAGTGCCCGGCTCTCCTGTACAGAGTCCCTGCATAGTGCCCGGCTCTCCTGTACAAAGTCCCTGCATAGTGCCTGGCTCTCCTGTACAGAGTGGCTGCATAGTGCCCGGCTCTCCTGTACAGAGTCGCTGCATAGTGCCCGGCTCTCCTGTACAGAGGTGCTGCATAGTGTTCGGCTCTCCTGTACAGAGTCGCTGCATAGTGCCCGGCTCTCCTGTACAGAGGTGCTGCATAGTGCCCGGCTCTCCTGTACAGAGTGGCTGCATAGTGCCCGGCTCTCCTGTACAGAGTCGCTGCATAGTGCCCGGCTCTCCTGTACAGAGGTGCTGCATAGTGTTCGGCTCTCCTGTACAGAGGTTCTGCATAGTGCCCGGCTCTCCTGTACAGAGTGGCTGCATAGTGCCCGGCTCTCCTGTACAGAGTCGCTGCATAGTGCCCGGCTCTCCTGTACAGAGTCGCTGCATAGTGCCCGGCTCTCCTGTACAGAGGTGCTAAATAGTGCCCGGCTCTCCTGTACAGAGTGGCTGCATAGTGCCCGGCTCTCCTGTACAGAGTGGCTGCATAGTGCCCGGCTCTCCTGTACAGAGTCGCTGCATAGTGCCCGGTTCTCCTGTACAGAGTGGCTGCATAGTGCCCGGCTCTCCTGTACAGAGTCGCTGCATAGTGCCCGGCTCTCCTGTACAGAGTGGCTGCATAGTGCCCGGCTCTCCTGTACAGAGTCGCTGCATAGTGCCCGGCTCTCCTGTACAGAGTGGCTGCATAGTGCTCGGCTCTCCTGTACAGAGTCGCTTCATAGTGCCCGGCTCTCCTGTACAGAGTCGCTTCATAGTGCCCGGCTCTCCTGTACACAGTCTCTGCATAGTGCCCGGCTCTCCTGTACAGAGTCGCTGCATAGTGCCCGGCTATCCTGTACAGAGTGGCTGCATAGTGCCCGGCTCTCCTGTACAGAGTCGCTGCATAGTGCCCGGCTCTCCTGTACAGAGTGGCTGCATAGTGCCCGGCTCTCCTGTACAGAGTCCCTGCATAGTGCCCGGCTCTCCTGTACAGAGTTGCTGCATATTGCCCGGCTCTCCTGTACAGAGTCGCTGCATAGTGCCCGGCTCTCCTGTACAGAGTCGCTGCATAGTGCCCGGCTCTCCTGTACAGAGGTGCTGCATATTGCCCGGCTCTCCTGTACAGAGTGGCTGCATAGTGCCCGGCTCTCCTGTACAAAGTCGCTGCATAGTGCTCGGCTCTCCTGTACAGAGTCGCTGCATAGTGCCCGGCTCTCCTGTACAGAGTCGCTGCATAGTGCCCGGCTCTCCAGTACACAGTCTCTGCATAGTGCCCGGCTCTCCTGTACAGAGTCGCTGCATAGTGCTCGGCTCTCCTGTACAGAGTCTCTGCATAGTGCCCGGCTCTCCTGTACAGAGTCACTGCATAGTGCCCGGCTCTCCTGTACAGAGTCGCTGCATAGTGCCCGGCTCTCCTGTACAGAGTGGCTGCATAGTGCTCGGCTCTCCTGTACAGAGTGGCTGCATAGTGCCCGGCTCTCCTGTACAGAGTCGCTGCACAGTGCCCGGCTCTCCTGTACACAGTCGCTGCATAGTGCCCGGCTCTCCTGTACACAGTCGCTGCATAGTGCCCGGCTCTCCTGTACAGAGTCGCTGCATAGTGCCCGGCTCTCCTGTACAGAGGCGCTGCATAGTGCCCGGCTCTCCTGTACAGAGGCGCTGCATAATACCCTGCTGTCCTGTACAGTGTCGCTGCATAGTGCCCGGCTCTCCTGTACAGAGGCGCTGCATAATACCCTGCTGTCCTGTACAAAGTCGCTGCATAGCGCCCGGCTCTCCTGTACAGTGGCTGCATAGTGCCCGGCTCTCTTGTACAGTGGCTGCATAGTGCCCGGCTCTCCTGTACAGAGTCGCTGCATAGCGCCCGGCTCTCCTGTACAGTGGCTGCATAGTGCCCGGCTCTCCTGTACACAGTCTCTGCATAGTGCCCGGCTCTCCTGTACAGAGGCGCTGCATAGTGCCCGGCTCTCCTGTACAGAGTCGCTGCATAGTGCCCGGCTCTCCTGTACAGAGTCGCTGCATAGTGCCCGGCTCTCCTGTACACAGTCTCTGCATAGTGCCCGGCTCTCCTGTACACAGTCTCTGCATATTGCTCGGCTCTCCTGTACAGAGTGGCTGCATAGTGCCCGGCTATCCTGTACAGAGTGGCTGCATAGTGCCCGGCTCTCCTGTACAGAGTCGCTGCATAGTGCCCGGCTCTCCTGTACAGAGTGGCTGCATAGTGCTCGGCTCTCCTGTACAGAGTCGCTTCATAGTGCCCGGCTCTCCTGTACAGAGTCGCTTCATAGTGCCCGGCTCTCCTGTACACAGTCTCTGCATAGTGCCCGGCTCTCCTGTACAGAGTCGCTGCATAGTGCCCGGCTATCCTGTACAGAGTGGCTGCATAGTGCCCGGCTCTCCTGTACAGAGTCGCTGCATAGTGCCCGGCTCTCCTGTACAGAGTGGCTGCATAGTGCCCGGCTCTCCTGTACAGAGTCCCTGCATAGTGCCCGGCTCTCCTGTACAGAGTTGCTGCATATTGCCCGGCTCTCCTGTACAGAGTCGCTGCATAGTGCCCGGCTCTCCTGTACAGAGTCGCTGCATAGTGCCCGGCTCTCCTGTACAGAGTCACTGCATAGTGCCCGGCTCTACTGTACAGAGTCGCTGCATAGTGCCCGGCTCTCCTGTACAGAGTCGCTGCATAGTGCCCGGCTCTCCTGTACAGAGTCTCTGCATAGTGCCCGGCTCTCCTGTACAGAGTGGCTGCATAGTGCCCAGCTCTCCTGTACAGAGTGGCTGCATAGTGCCCGGCTCTCCTGTACAGAGGTGCTGCATATTGCCCGGCTCTCCTGTACAGAGTGGCTGCATAGTGCCCGGCTCTCCTGTACAAAGTTGCTGCATAGTGCTCGGCTCTCCTGTACAGAGTCGCTGCATAGTGCCCGGCTCTCCTGTACAGAGTCGCTGCATAGTGCCCGGCTCTCCAGTACACAGTCTCTGCATAGTGCCCGGCTCTCCTGTACAGAGTCGCTGCATAGTGCTCGGCTCTCCTGTACAGAGTCTCTGCATAGTGCCCGGCTCTCCTGTACAGAGTCACTGCATAGTGCCCGGCTCTCCTGTACAGAGTCGCTGCATAGTGCCCGGCTCTCCTGTACAGAGTGGCTGCATAGTGCTCGGCTCTCCTGTACAGAGTGGCTGCATAGTGCCCGGCTCTCCTGTACAGAGTCGCTGCACAGTGCCCGGCTCTCCTGTACACAGTCGCTGCATAGTGCCCGGCTCTCCTGTACACAGTCGCTGCATAGTGCCCGGCTCTCCTGTACAGAGTCGCTGCATAGTGCCCGGCTCTCCTGTACAGAGGCGCTGCATAGTGCCCGGCTCTCCTGTACAGAGGCGCTGCATAATACCCTGCTGTCCTGTACAGTGTCGCTGCATAGTGCCCGGCTCTCCTGTACAGAGGCGCTGCATAATACCCTGCTGTCCTGTACAGAGTCGCTGCATAGCGCCCGGCTCTCCTGTACAGTGGCTGCATAGTGCCCGGCTCTCTTGTACAGTGGCTGCATAGTGCCCGGCTCTCCTGTACAGAGTCGCTGCATAGCGCCCGGCTCTCCTGTACAGTGGCTGCATAGTGCCCGGCTCTCCTGTACACAGTCTCTGCATAGTGCCCGGCTCTCCTGTACAGAGGCGCTGCATAGTGCCCGGCTCTCCTGTACAGAGTCGCTGCATAGTGCCCGGCTCTCCTGTACAGAGTCGCTGCATAGTGCCCGGCTCTCCTGTACACAGTCTCTGCATAGTGCCCGGCTCTCCTGTACACAGTCTCTGCATATTGCTCGGCTCTCCTGTACAGAGTGGCTGCATAGTGCCCGGCTCTCCTGTACAGAGTCGCTGCATAGTGCCCGGCTCTCCTGTACAGAGTGGCTGCATAGTGCCCGGCTCTCCTGTACCGAGTCGCTGCACAGTGCCCGGCTCTCCTGTACACAGTCGCTGCATAGTGCCCGGCTCTCCTGTACATAGTGGCTGCATAGTGCCCGGCTCTCCTGTACAGAGTGGCTGCATAGTGCTCGGCTCTCCTGTACAGAGTGGCTGCATAGTGCCCGGCTCTCCTGTACAGAGTCGCTGCATAGTGCCCGGCTCTCCTGTACAGAGTCGCTGCACAGTGCCCGGCTCTCCTGTACACAGTCGCTGCATAGTGCCCGGCTCTCCTGTACACAGTCGCTGCATAGTGCCCGGCTCTCCTGTACAGAGTCGCTGCATAGTGCCCGGCTCTCCTGTACAGAGGCGCTGCATAGTGCCCGGCTCTCCTGTACAGAGGCGCTGCATAATACCCTGCTGTCCTGTACAGTGTCGCTGCATAGTGCCCGGCTCTCCTGTACAGAGGCGCTGCATAATACCCTGCTGTCCTGTACAGAGTCGCTGCATAGCGCCCGGCTCTCCTGTACAGTGGCTGCATAGTGCCCGGCTCTCTTGTACAGTGGCTGCATAGTGTCCAGCTCTCCTGTACAGAGGCGCTGCATAGTACCCTGCTGTCCTGTACAGAGTCGCTGCATAGCGCCCGGCTCTCCTGTACAGTGGCTGCATAGTGCTCGGCTCTCTTGTACAGTGGCTGCATAGCGCTTGGCTCTTCTGTACAGTGGCTGCTAGCGCCCGGCTCTCCTGTACAGAGTCGCTGCATAGCGCCCGGCTCTCCTGTACAGTGGCTGCATAGTGCCCGGCTCTCCTGTACAGAGTGGCTGCATAATACCCTGCTGTCCTGTACAGAGTCGCTGCATAGCGCCCGGCTCTCCTGTACAGTGGCTGCATAGTGCTCGGCTCTCTTGTACAGTGGCTGCATAGCGCTTGGCTCTTCTGTACAGTGGCTGCATAGCGCCCGGCTCTCCTGTACAGAGTCACTGCATAGCGCCCGGCTCTCCTGTACAGTGGCTGCATAGTGCCCGGCTCTCTTGTACAGTGGCTGCATAGTGCCCGGCTCTCCTGTACAGAGGTGCTGCATAGTGCCCGGCTCTCTTGTACAGTGGCTGCATAGCGCTTGGCTCTTCTGTACAGTGGCTGCATAGCGCCCGGCTCTCCTGCGCACAGTGGCTGCATAGTGCCCGGCTCTCATGCACACAGTGGCTGCATAGTGATTGGCTACTGTGCCTTTTAAGTTTTTGGCCAAGCAGCGACTTAGGGAGACCTCTCTGATTTCTGCGTACAGTGCCGCATGCCGCAGTATTTCTGGAAGTGAGGCACTTGAACAGGGTAGTGCTGATGTAGAAATTGTCCTGGTAGAGGTGGCAGCCCTGGTCCAGCAGTGGGTGCACCAAATCCAACACTATGATCCCTGTAACACCCAGGAAGGGGGGACATTCTGGGGGTACTATAGTGGAGTCCTTCCCTTCATATATCCTGAAATTGTGGGGCACATTTACTTACCCGGCCCATTCGCGATCCAGCGGCGCGTTCTCTGCACAGGATTCGGGTCCGGCTGGGATTTAAGATGGTAGTTCCTCCGCCGTCCACCAGGTGGCGCTGCAGCGCCGAAAATAATCTTAACGCCCCGGAATGCACCATCCCATAGAAGGTGAAGGTGAGCGCTCCCCAAGCGACACATTTTCGGTTTTTAAATGCGGCGGTTTTTCCGAATACGTCGGGTTTTCGTTCGGCCACGCCCCCCGATTTCTGTCGCGCGCATGCCGGCCCCGATGCGCCACAATCCGATCGCGTGCGCCAAAATCCCGGGGCAATTCATGTACAAGCGGCGCAAATCGGAAATATTCGGGTAACACGTCGGGAAAACGCGAATCGGGCCCTTAGTAAATGACCCCCTGTATGTGTACCCTGATGAACTTTCGCACAGCTTATACATCTTCACACCATATCTTGCCCTCTTATTCGGCAGGTACTGGCGGAAGTGAAGTCTCCCTTTAAATTGTTCCAGGGACTCGTCTATGCTCACATGTTTGGCCGGGGTGTATGCCGATATGCTAAAATGATCTAATATGGGCCTGGGACAGAAATCGGGGGTGGGGCGGCCCATCAGATGATATGACTGATTCGGACTGAGCGCGGGATTTTAGATTCAATTTGTGTCGCAACAATGCACTTACATGCACCAGGAAGAAGAAGGTGAACTCCGGGGACCTGAGCGGGGAAGCGACACATGCAGGATATCGGGCGCAGGATCTTAGTGACTCCCTGCACAGCGCATTATACACGGACAATGCACTTACATGCACCAGGAAGAAGAAGGTGAACTCCAGGGACCTGAGCAGGGAAGCGACACATGCAGGATATCGGGCGCAGGATCTTAGTGACTCCCTGCACAGCGCATTATACACGGACAATGCACTTACATGCACCAGGAAGAAGAAGGTGAACTCCAGGGACCTGAGCAGGGAAGCGACACATGCAGGATATCGGGTGCAGGATCTTAGTGACTCCCCGCACAGCGCATTATATATGGACAATGCACTTACATGCACCAGGAAGAAGAAGGTGAACTCCAGGGACCTGAGCAGGGAAGCGACACATGCAGGATATCGGGGGCAGGATCTTAGTGACTCCCCGCACAGCGCATTATACATGGACAATGCACTTACATGCACCAGGAAGAAGAAGGTGAACTCCAGGGACCTGAGCAGGGAAGCGACACATGCAGGATATCGGACGCATGATCTTAGTGACTCCCCGCACAGCGCATTATACACGGACAATGCACTTACATGCACCAGGAAGAAGAAGGTGAACTCCGGGGACCTGAGCGGGGAAGCGACACATGCAGGATATCGGGCGCAGGATCTTAGTGACTCCCCGCACAGCGCATTATACACGGACAATGCACTTACATGCACCAGGAAGAAGAAGGAGAACTCCAGGGACCTGAGCGGGGAAGCGACACATGCAGGATATCGGGCGCAGGATCTTAGTGACTCCCCGCACAGCGCATTATACACGGACAATGCACTTACATGCACCAGGAAGAAGAAGGAGAACTCCAGGGACCTGAGCGGGGAAGCGACACATGCAGGATATCGGGTGCACAATCTTAGTGACTCCCCGCACAGCGCATTATACACGGACAATGCACTTACATGCACCGGGAGGAAGAAGGTGAACTCCAGGGACCTGAGTGGGGAAGTGACACATGCAGGATATCGGGCGCAGGATCTTAGTGACTCCCCGCACAGCGCATTATACACGGACAATGCACTTACATGCACCAGGAAGAAGAAGGAGAACTCCAGGGACCTGAGCGGGGAAGCGACACATGCAGGATATCGGGTGCAGAATCTTAGTGACTCCCCGCACAGCGCATTATACACGGACAATGCACTTACATGCACCGGGAGGAAGAAGGTGAACTCCAGGGACCCGAGTGGGGAAGCGACACATGCAGGATATCAGGGGCGCAATCTTAGTGACTCCCCACACAGCGCATTATACACGGACAATGCACTTACATGCACCGGGAGGAAGAAGGTGAACCCCGGGGACCTGAGCGGGGAAGCGACACATGCAGGATATCGGGGCACGATCTTAGTGACTCCCCGCACAGCGCATTATACACGGACAATGCACTTACATGCACCAGGAAGAAGAAGGTGAACTCCAGGGACCTGAGCGGGGAAGCGACACATGCAGGATATCGGGGGCAGGATCTTAGTGACTCCCCGCACAGCGCATTATACACGGACAATGCACTTACATGCACCGGGAGGAAGAAGGTGAACTCCAGGGACCTGAGTGGGGAAGCGACACATGCAGGATATCGGGTGCAGAATCTTAGTGACTCCCCGCACAGCGCATTATACACGGACAATGCACTTACATGCACCGGGAGGAAGAAGGTGAACCCCGGGGACCTGAGCGGGGAAGCGACACATGCAGGATATCGGGGCACGATCTTAGTGACTCCCCGCACAGCGCATTATACACGGACAATGCACTTACATGCACCAGGAAGAAGAAGGTGAACTCCAGGGACCTGAGCGGGGAAGCGACACATGCAGGATATCGGGTGCAGGATCTTAGTGACTCCCCGCACAGCGCATTATACACGGACAATGCACTTACATGCACCGGGAGGAAGAAGGTGAACCCCGGGGACCTGAGCGGGGAAGCGACACATGCAGGATATCGGGGCACGATCTTAGTGACTCCCCGCACAGCGCATTATACACGGACAATGCACTTACATGCACCAGGAAGAAGAAGGTGAACTCCAGGGACCTGAGCGGGGAAGCGACACATGCAGGATATCGGGGGCAGGATCTTAGTGACTCCCCGCACAGCGCATTATACACGGACAATGCACTTACATGCACCGGGAGGAAGAAGGTGAACTCCAGGGACCTGAGTGGGGAAGCGACACATGCAGGATATCGGGTGCAGAATCTTAGTGACTCCCCGCACAGCGCATTATACATGGACAATGCACTTACATGCACCAGGAAGAAGAAGGTGAACTCCAGGGACCTGAGCGGGGAAGCGACACATGCAGGATATCGGGTGCAGGATCTTAGTGACTCCCCGCACAGCGCATTATACACGGACAATGCACTTACATGCACCGGGAGGAAGAAGGTGAACCCCGGGGACCTGAGCGGGGAAGCGACACATGCAGGATATCGGGGCACGATCTTAGTGACTCCCCGCACAGCGCATTATACACGGACAATGCACTTACATGCACCAGGAAGAAGAAGGTGAACTCCAGGGACCTGAGCGGGGAAGTGACACATGCAGGATATCAGGGGCGCAATCTTAGTGACTCCCCACACAGCGCATTATACACGGACAATGCACTTACATGCATCGGGAGGAAGAAAAAAGTTGGGGACCTGAGGGGTTTAATTATTTGGGGCTCCCCATGTGGGGTCAGTGGAAGTCCCAGGCAGAGGAACCCTGCGGCCCTTCTCGGGGTCCTTTCAGCAGGAGGATGATGATGGGTAACATCGGGTAACTTGCCTCCAGCACGGGGCGCGTCCTCTGAGACATTGCACAAAAGGAAATAAGAATGTGCACCAGGAAAATGTGCGCCCAAATACCGGGAAAAAATGAAATAACGCACCAAAGCACACGGACAGACAGAAGATAGATAAGTACAACTACAGGGACACCTACAGCGCTCTGGAAAAAATACCAGACACCAAACAGAAACCCTACGTGCACCGCGCAGAAAGGCTCTACAGATGCCGCGAGCTCGCCCTAAGACGACCGCACTACCGCTCCTCTTCACACGGCGCAGGAGATGGGAAAACGGAAGACAAGTGATATCACGCAGGACGCCAGAGGGAAGAGATAGGGATCAATAGGGATCAGAGAGGAAAAGCGATGCGACTGGTCGGGTTCTCCTGCCTCTGTCCCACGCCACGTGACCTGGTGACACGGATGAGCCCCAGCGCCTCGTACTAGTGCGGCACTAAGGGGTTAAAACTTTGATTTGTTTCATTTTGACCTCCACAAAGATTGAAGTTTATCAATAAGATTTATGGATCACGAAGCACAAAATATCGCAACTACACGGTAATGTGACGCTGAAAAACTTTTGATCAATAAATAAAATCTGCAGGAAGAACTACAACTCCCAGCAGTTGCCTTCAAGAAAAAACTGCATAATTGCTTTGGAAAATGTCAATTGTTTCTGCAGAACGATGTGAAACACAAGGGGTTAACCGGGAACTTGTCACCGGAAGAAGGGGCACAGTCCCTCTGACACTAGAGGGCGCCATGTCCCCGCGCTGCAGGAAGTATCGCCATTTTCTTGCAGATCAAACAGATGTAATGCAAACCATTGTACGGAAGCTGCTGAGGGACAAAGCAAACCGTGCGTCCCATGTTTTTGCGTTTGTTTCTGTCATGTGATCACACTCGTCACTCTGTCGCGGCAACGTGGGCTGTGACGTCATCAGTAGGCGACTCCTCCAGGAACACGTGAAGCAGCAGAAGCGACGATCCGGGCTGCGGTCTCAGGTACGGGCGGCGAGTCCCGGGCCACGAGCGGGGGCACTGATAGAGAGGGGGCGGGGCTGATAACTTAATATCAAATATTTGTCTAAACGTCTGCATCTTTTTCTTAACGTTCTAAACTTTAGTCATAAGCAAAGGGCGGAGGGGCAAGTGCGGCCACGTGGGGAGGATGGGCTGCACCCCCGCCGGATCCACTGGACTCTCCCGGACACCGATCCTCATCCCGGGAGTCTTGTATTTCTTATCCATCACCTCTCCTTCTGAAATCAACTTTTATCATCCTGCTGACGAGCCAGAAGGGCTCCGGGGGTGTTCTTAGAGCCCATCTATGCCGTAGCTTCACAGGCCGTTACACTGTTTCCCCCTCAGCACTTCGCGCAGCCGGAGGACTGAACTAAATCCAGGCAGCACAGAGACGCCTCACACTATTATACATACCAGATAATAATAGCAGAGAGGGGGAAGCATTGTATTATACTCCAGAACTGCACTCACTATTCTGCTGCTGGTGCAGTCACTGTGTACATACATGACATTACTTATCCTGTACTGATCCTGAGTTACATCCTGTATTATACCCCAGAGCTGCACTCACTATTCTGCTGCTGGTGCAGTCACTGTGTACATACATGACATTACTTATCCTGTACTGATCCTGAGTTACATCCTGTATTATACTCCAGAGCTGCACTCACTATTCTGCTGCTGGTGCAGTCACTGTGTACATACATGACATTACTTATCCTGTACTGATCCTGAGTTACATCCTGTATTATACCCCAGAGCTGCACTCACTATTCTGCTGCTGGTGCAGTCACTGTGTACATACATGACATTACTTATCCTGTACTGATCCTGAGTTACATCCTGTATTATACCCCAGAGCTGCACTCACTATTCTGCTACTGGTGCAGTCACTGTGTACATACATGACATTACTTATCCTGTACTGATCCTGAGTTACATCCTGTATTATACCCCAGAGCTGCACTCACTATTCTGCTGCTGGTGCAGTCACTGTACATACATGACATTACTTATCCTGTACTGATCCTGAGTTACATCCTGTATTATACCCCAGAGCTGCACTCACTATTCTGCTGCTGGTGCAGTCACTGTGTACATACATGACATTACTTATCCTGTACTGATCCTGAGTTACATCCTGTATTATACCCCAGAGCTGCACTCACTATTCTGCTGCTGGTGCAGTCACTGTGTACATACATGACATTACTTATCCTGTACTGATCCTGAGTTACATCCTGTATTATACCCCAGAGCTGCACTCACTATTCTGCTGCTGGTGCAGTCACTGTGTACATACATGACATTATTTATCCTGTACTGATCCTGAGTTACATCCTGTATTATACTCCAGAGCTGCACTCACTATTCTGCTGCTGGTGCAGTCACTGTACATACATGACATTACTTATCCTGTACTGATCCTGAGTTACATCCTGTATTATACCCCAGAGCTGCACTCACTATTCTGCTGCTGGTGCAGTCACTGTGTACATACATGACATTACTTATCCTGTACTGATCCTGAGTTACATCCTGTATTATACCCCAGAGCTGCACTCACTATTCTGCTGCTGCAGTCACTGTGTACATACATGACATTACTTATCCTGTACTGATCCTGAGTTACTTCCTGTATTATACCCCAGAGCTGCACTCACTATTCTGCTGGTTATAGTTACTGTCACACACCTATCAGACTCTCTAATTCTTCACCTTTTATTAACAGTTACTTACCATCTACCTGACATTGCATCATGGGTAGGAAGTTGGACCCTCTCAGGAAAGTTCCCCGAGGACCTGGTCGGAAAGCGAGAAAGCAGCCAGGAGCTGAGAATGAGCTCAGCAAAATCCTGAGTGACGGCGGTGAGTTTCCAAGTGAATTGATGCTAGCTCCCTGGAGAGATGTGTAATCAGACCTCACCCTGCTGTGCTCTGTGCTCTCTGCAGCCAGTGTTATGTATTGTCCCTGGAGAGATGTGTAATCAGACCTCACGCTGCTGTGCTCTGTGCTCTCTGCAGCCAGTGTTATGTACTGTCCCTGGAGAGATGTGTAATCAGACCTCACACTGCTGTGCTCTATGCAGCCAGTGTTATGTATTGTCCCTGGAGAGATGTGTAATCAGACCTCACACTGCTGTGCTCTGTGCTCTCTGCAGCCAGTGTTATGTATTGTCCCTGGAGAGATGTGTAATCAGACCTCACACTGCTGTGCTCTGTGCTCTCTGCAGCCAGTGTTCTGTATTGTCCTTGGAGAGATGTGTAATCAGACCTCACACTGCTGTGCTCTGTGCTCTCTGCAGCCAGTGTTATGTATTGTCCTTGGAGAGACGTGTAATCAGACCTCACACTGCTGTGCTCTGTGCTCTCTGCAGCCAGTATTATGTACTGTCCCTGGAGAGATGTGTAATCAGACCTCACACTGCTGTGCTCTGTGCTCTCTGCAGCCAGTGTTATGCATTGTCCCTGGAGAGATGTGTAATCAGACCTCACACTGCTGTGCTCTATGCTCTCTGCAGCCAGTGTTATGTATTGTCCCTGGAGAGATGTGTAATCAGACCTCACAGTGCTGTGCTCTGTGCTCTCTGCAGCCAGTGTTATGTACTGTCCCTGGAGAGATGTGTAATCAGACCTCACACTGCTGTGCTCTGTGCTCTCTGCAGCCAGTGTTATGTACTGTCCCTGGAGAGATGTGTAATCAGACCTCACACTGCTGTGCTCTGTGCTCTCTGCAGCCAGTGTTATGTATTGTCCCTGGAGAGATGTGTAATCAGACCTCACACTGCTGTGCTCTGTGCTCTCTGCAGCCAGTGTTCTGTATTGTCCTTGGAGAGATGTGTAATCAGACCTCACACTGCTGTGCTCTGTGCTCTCTGCAGCCAGTGTTATGTATTGTCCTTGGAGAGACGTGTAATCAGACCTCACACTGCTGTGCTCTGTGCTCTCTGCAGCCAGTATTATGTACTGTCCCTGGAGAGATGTGTAATCAGACCTCACACTGCTGTGCTCTGTGCTCTCTGCAGCCAGTGTTATGTATTGTCCCTGGAGAGATGTGTAATCAGACCTCACAGTGCTGTGCTCTGTGCTCTCTGCAGCCAGTGTTATGTACTGTCCCTGGAGAGATGTGTAATCAGACCTCACACTGCTGTGCTCTGTGCTCTCTGCAGCCAGTGTTATGTACTGTCCCTGGAGAGATGTGTAATCAGACCTCACACTGCTGTGCTCTGTGCTCTCTGCAGGCAGTGTTATGTATTGTCCCTGGAGAGATGTGTAATCAGACCTCACACTGCTGTGCTCTGTGCTCTCTGCAGCCAGTGTTATGTACTGTCCCTGGAGAGATGTGTAATCAGACCTCACACTGCTGTGCTCTGTGCTCTCTGCAGCCAGTGTTATGTATTGTCCCTGGAGAGATGTGTAATCAGACCTCACGCTGCTGTGCCCTGTGCTCTCTGCAGCCAGTGTTATGTAGTGTCCCTGGAGAGATTTGTGATCAGACCTCACACTGCTGTGCTCCGTGCTCTCTGCAGCGAGTGTTATGTATTGTCCCTGGAGAGATGTGTAATCAGACCTCACACTGCTGTGCTCTGTGCTCTCTGCAGCCAGTGTTATGTATTGTCCCTGGAGAGATGTGTAATCAGACCTCACACTGCTGTGCTCTGTGCACTCTGCAGCCAGTGTTATGTACTGTCCCTGGAGAGATGTGTAATCAGACCTCACACTGCTGTGCTCTGTGCTCTCTGCAGCCAGTATTATGTACTGTCCCTGGAGAGATGTGTAATCAGACCTCACACTGCTGTGCTCTGTGCTCTCTGCAGCCAGTGTTATGTATAGTCCCTGGAGAGATGTGTAATCAGACCTCACACTGCTGTGCTCTGTGATCTCTGCAGCCAGTGTTATGTATTGTCCCTGGAGAGATGTGTAATCAGACCTCACACTGCTGTGCTCTGTGCTCTCTGCAGCCAGTGTTATGTATTGTCCCTGGAGAGATGTGTAATCAGACCTCACACTGCTGTGCTCTGTGCTCTCTGCAGCCAGTGTTATGTATAGTCCCTGGAGAGATGTGTAATCAGGCTTCTGTATATGGTGTTAGTAGCAGCAGGACTGTGATATATGGATTTGTATTGGATTGTGTCCTCACACTGCTGTTCTCTCACCTCTGTGCATTGTGCTGCACCGCAGCCTCTCAGTAAAGGGTGTAGCAGGACTCGCAGGCGTCTCCTCTTTGCCCCTTTTCATTGGCTCTTCTTCCCTTTTTGACAGACTCTGAGGGTAAACGCCTATCCAGTCACGGCCGGAGGAGGTGAGGAGCCGCCGCTTCTTTCTAAGGAACTAAAGTTATTTTAATATTTGAACTTTTAATGGATTTTCTCTTAAACCCGAAACAGAGCAGCGAAACGGCGCCAAGCGGAGGAAGAGAAGACGCACAAGTCAGAAGTGAAGCGTCTGTCCGGCCGCAGCAGGAAGAGGTGAGGACCACCCCTGCCCCCCCCCCTGCTGCCACCCTCCCCCCCCCCCCCCCCCCTTGCTGAAAACCTTCCCCCCCCCCCCCTTGCTGCCACCCTTCCCCCCCCCCCCCTTGCTGCCACCCTTCCCCCCCCCCCTTGCTGCCACCCTTCCCCCCCCCCCTTGCTGCCACCCTTCCCCCCCCCCCCTTGCTGCCACCCTTCCCCCCCCCCCCCCCTTGCTGCCACCCTTCCCCCCCCCCCCCCCTTGCTGCCACCCCTGCTGCCCACTCCTTCCCCCGCTGTCCGGTGTTTACATTGTATTTAGATTGGATTGTTTTATAACATTTATATACTTTGTATTGTGTTACAGAGCAGCAAAACGCCAATACGGAGACACCCAGAAGAGCCGGCAGAACGGTGAGAAGGCTCCTCCCACATCACGCGGAGCACACGCCAGTCACATGTTCCCCTCCGTGACCTCGTCTTGTGTCTTAGGTAATGTCCAGACTCTGCAGACGGGGAACAAGAAGCTGCCGGGGTTCAGCGATGATAACGCAGAGTGGCTGAAACCTGTGAAGAGGCTGAAGAAGGAGGAAGAAGAGGAGAGTGGAGGAGAGGAAGAGGAGAGTGGAGGAGAGGAAGAGGAGCCGGCTGAAGGCCTGGAGATGTCAGACAGCGATGACCTGCTGGACGACTATGGTGCTTCTTCCTCGGAGGAGGAGGATGGGGGTGATAATGATGATGATGATGATGTAGGTCGCTCACTTTTCCTATTCTTCTGCTTTACTGTTTTGGTTTATTTGTAATAAATATCTTCACTTTTTAACCCTTTAAGCTTCTCCCGATTGAGAAAGCTGCAGAGAGACAGAAGAAAAAGAGTAAAAGGTAACAATTGCAAATTAGTCAAACAGACTCTGTCCTCGTCTCCTCGTCTCCTGAGGAATAAAGGGCTCACTACTATTTCTTGTGTGATGCTCCCTGCCCTTCCTCCCCCTTCCCCCTGCTCCATAGGGACGTTCCCTGCCCTTCCTCCCCCTTCCCCCTGCTCCATAGGGACGCTCCCTGCCCTTCCTCCCCCTTCCCCCTGCTCCATAGGGACGTTCCCTGCCCTTCCTCCCCCTTCCCCCTGCTCCATAGTGACGCTCCCTGCCCTTCCTCCCCCTTCCCCCTGCTCCATAGGGACGCTCCCTGCCCTTCCTCCCCCATCCCCCTGCTCCATAGTGACGCTCCCTGCCCTTCCTCCCCCATCCCCCTGCTCCATAGGGACGCTCCCTGCCCTTCCTCCCCCTTCCCCCTGCTCCATAGGGACGCTCCCTGCCCTTCCTCCCCCTTCCCCCTGCTCCATAGTGACGCTCCCTGCCCTTCCTCCCCCTTCCCCCTGCTCCATAGTGACGCTCCCTGCCCTTCCTCCCCCTTCCCCCTGCTCCATAGGGACGCTCCCTGCCCTTCCTCCCCCTTCCCCCTGCTCCATAGTGACGCTCCCTGCCCTTCCTCCCCCTTCCCCCTGCTCCATAGTGACGCTCCCTGCCCTTCCTCCCCCTTCCCCCTGCTCCATAGGGACGCTCCCTGCCCTTCCTCCCCCATCCCCCTGCTCCATAGTGACGCTCCCTGCCCTTCCTCCCCCATCCCCCTGCTCCATAGGGACGCTCCCTGCCCTTCCTCCCCCTTCCCCCTGCTCCATAGGGACGCTCCCTGCCCTTCCTCCCCCTTCCCCCTGCTCCATAGTGACGCTCCCTGCCCTTCCTCCCCCTTCCCCCTGCTCCATAGTGACGCTCCCTGCCCTTCCTCCCCCTTCCCCCTGCTCCATAGTGACGCTCCCTGCCCTTCCTCCCCCTTCCCCCTGCTCCATAGTGACGCTCCCTGCCCTTCCTCCCCCTTCCCCCTGCTCCATAGGGACGCTCCCTGCCCTTCCTCCCCCATCCCCCTGCTCCATAGTGACGCTCCCTGCCCTTCCTCCCCCATCCCCCTGCTCCATAGGGACGCTCCCTGCCCTTCCTCCCCCTGCTCCATAGGGACGCTCCCTGCCCTTCCTCCCCCTTCCCCCTGCTCCATAGGGACGCTCCCTGCCCTTCCTCCCCCTTCCCCCTGCTCCATAGGGACGCTCCCTGCCCTTCCTCCCCCTTCCCCCTGCTCCATAGGGACGCTCCCTGCCCTTCCTCCCCCTTCCCCCTGCTCCATAGGGACGCTCCCTGCCCTTCCTCCCCCTTCCCCCTGCTCCATAGTGACGCTCCCTGCCCTTCCTCCCCCATCCCCCTGCTCCATAGTGACGCTCCCTGCCCTTCCTCCCCCATCCCCCTGCTCCATAGGGACGCTCCCTGCCCTTCCTCCCCCTTCCCCCTGCTCCATAGGGACGCTCCCTGCCCTTCCTCCCCCTTCCCCCTGCTCCATAGGGACGCTCCCTGCCCTTCCTCCCCCTTCCCCCTGCTCCATAGGGACGCTCCCTGCCCTTCCTCCCCCTTCCCCCTGCTCCATAGTGACGCTCCCTGCCCTTCCTCCCCCATCCCCCTGCTCCATAGGGACGCTCCCTGCCCTTCCTCCCCCTTCCCCCTGCTCCATAGGGACGCTCCCTGCCCTTCCTCCCCCTTCCCCCTGCTCCATAGGGACGCTCCCTGCCCTTCCTCCCCCTTCCCCCTGCTCCATAGGGACGCTCCCTGCCCTTCCTCCCCCTTCCCCCTGCTCCATAGGGACGCTCCCTGCCCTTCCTCCCCCTTCCCCCTGCTCCATAGGGACGCTCCCTGCCCTTCCTCCCCCTTCCCCCTGCTCCATAGGGACGCTCCCTGCCCTTCCTCCCCCTTCCCCCTGCTCCATAGGGACGTTCCCTGCCCTTCCTCCCCCTTCCCCCTGCTCCATAGGGACGCTCCCTGCCCTTCCTCCCCCTTCCCCCTGCTCCATAGGGACGCTCCCTGCCCTTCCTCCCCCTTCCCCCTGCTCCATAGGGACGCTCCCTGCCCTTCCTCCCCCTTCCCCCTGCTCCATAGGGACGCTCCCTGCCCTTACACACACACAGATGTATATACCGTCTCTCTCTGTATATTACACAACATACAAATAATTACCTTTTGTTATATAGAGTAAAGGCAGAGGAGGATGAAGCGGACATTACGCTGAATGTGGACGCCGATGAGTTTGTCACTTTACCCTCCGCGGAGGAGATGGAGAACCAGCGTATCCTTCCATGTGACCCCTGGGGGGGTCTCCAGGTCCCACATATCTGAGGATGGGGGAGGGTTATATATGAGCATGTGGCCCGGTTTGGTGCTGATCCACTAGGTCTGTACACCGCTGTTCTGTCGACTCCTTACATCACTCTGCAGTCTCTGCACCCCTGGACCTCAACAGTGTTCAGGAACGCATCAAGGATATCGTAGCGGTTTTACAAGACTTTGCCAAACGTGGGGGTCAGTATTCAAGGCAGGAATATCTCACTGTGCTCCACCGGGACCTGGCCACCTACTACAGCTACAGCAACCACATGATAGAGACGCTCAGCGACCTGTTTCCCGTGTCAGAGGTGAGAACACAAATATAACGTATAATGTGCGCAGCGACATCTCCCTATACTTACACCTCTCTAATATTCATGAAGTTTGTCGACTTTCTGGAGTCCTGTGAAGTTCAGCGTCCAATAACCATCAGAACCAACACATTAAAGACCAGAAGACGTGACCTGGCGCAGGTATGTATCCCTTCTATAATAATACTGCCCCCTATGTACAGGAATATAACTACTATAATACTGCCCCCTATGTACAGGAATATAACTACTATAATACTGCCCCCTATGTACAGGAATATAACTACTATAATACTGCCCCCTATGTACAGGAATATAACTACTATAATACTGCCCCCTATGTACAGGAATATAACTACTATAATACTGCCCCCTATGTACAAGAATATAACTACTATAATACTGCCCCCTATGTACAAGAATATAACTACTATAATACTGCCCCCTATGTACAGGAATATAACTACTATAATACTGCCCCCTATGTACAAGAATATAACTACTATAATACTGCCCCCTATGTACAGGAATATAACTACTATAATACTGCCCCCTATGTACAGGAATATAACTACTATAATACTGCCCCCTATGTACAGGAATATAACTACTATAATACTGCCCCCTATGTACAGGAATATAACTACTATAATACTGCCCCCTATGTACAAGAATATAACTACTATAATACTGCCCCCTATGTACAGCAATATAACTACTATAATACTGCCTCCTATGTACAGGTATATATCTACTATAATACTGCCCCCTATATAAAGGAATATAACTACTATAATACTGCCCCCTATGTACAAGAATATAACTACTATAATACTGCCCCCTATATACAGGAATATAACTACTATAATACTGCCCTCTATGTACAGGAATATAACTACTATAATACTGCTCCCTATGTACAGGAATATAACTACTATAATACTGCCCTCTATGTACAGGGATATAACTACTATAATACTGCCCCCTATGTACAGGAATATAACTACTATAATACTGCCCCCTATGTACAAGAATACAACTACTATAATACTGCCCCCTATGTACAGGAATATAACTACTATAATACTGCCCCCTATGTACAAGAATATAACTACTATAATACTGCCACCTATGTACAGGAATATAACTACTATAATATTGCCCCCTATGTACAAGAATATAACTACTATAATACTGCCCCCTATGTACAGGAATATAACTACTATAATACTGCTCCCTATGTACAAGAATATAACTACTATAATACTGCCCCCCATGTACAGGAATATAACTACTATAATACTGCCCCCTATGTACAGGAATATAACTACTATAATACTGCCCCCTATGTACAGGAATATAACTACTATAATACTGCCCCCTATGTACAAGGATATAACTACTATAATACTACCCCCTATGTACAAGAATATAACTACTATAATACTGCCCCCCATGTACAGGAATATAACTACTATAATACTGCCCCCTATGTACAGGAATATAACTACTATAATACTGCCCCCTATGTACAGGAATATAACTACTATAATACTGCCCCCTATGTACAGGGATATAACTACTATAATACTGCCCCCTATGTACAGGAATATAACTACTATAATACTGCCCCCTATGTACAGGAATATAACTACTATAATACTGCCCCCTATGTACAGGGATATAACTACTATAATACTGCCCCTATGTACAGGAATATAACTACTATAATACTGCCCCTATGTACAGGGATATAACTACTATAATACTGCCCCCTATGTACAGGAATATACCTACTATAATACTGCCCCCTATGTACAGGAATATAACTACTATAATACTGCCCCCTATGTACAGGAATATAACTACTATAATACTGCCCCCTATGTACAAGAATATAACTACTATAATACTGCCCCTATGTACAAGAATATAACTACTATAATACTGCCCCTATGTACAGGGATATAACTACTATAATACTGCCCCTATGTACAGGAATATAACTACTATAATACTGCCCCTATGTACAAGAATATAACTACTATAATACTGCCCCCTATGTACAGGAATATAACTACTATAATACTGCCCCCTATGTACAGGAATATAACTACTATAATACTGCCCCTATGTACAGGGATATAACTACTATAATACTGCCCCCTATGTACAGGGATATAACTACTATAATACTGCCCCCTATGTACAAGAATATAACTACTATAATACTGCCCCCTATGTACAAGAATATAACTACTATAATACTGCCCCCTATGTACAGGAATATAACTACTATAATACTGCCCCCTATGTACAGGAATATAACTACTATAATACTGCCCCCTATGTACAGGAATATAACTACTATAATACTGCCCCCTATGTACAGGAATATAACTACTATAATACTGACCCCTATGTACAGGGATATAACTACTATAATACTTCCCCCTATGTACAAGAATATAACTACTATAATACTGCCCCTATGTACAGGAATATAACTACTATAATACTGCCCCCTATGTACAAGAATATAACTACTATAATACTGCCCCCTATGTACAGGAATATAACTACTATAATACTGCCCCCTATGTACAGGGATATAACTACTATAATACTGCCTCCTATGTACAGGAATATAACTACTATAATACTGCCCCCTATGTACAGGGATATAACTACTATAATACTGCCCCCTATGTACAAGAATATAACTACTATAATACTGCCCCCTATGTACAGGAATATAACTACTATAATACTGCCTCCTATGTACAGGAATATAACTACTATAATACTGTCCCCTATGTACAAGAATATAACTACTATAATACTGCTCCCTATGTACAAGAATATAACTACTATAATACTGCCCCCTATGTACAAGAATATAACTACTATAATACTGCCCCCTATGTACAAGAATATAACTACTATAATACTGCCCCCTATGTACAAGAATATAACTACTATAATACTGCCCCCTATGTACAGGAATATAACTACTATAATACTGCCCCCTATGTACAGGAATATAACTACTATAATACTGCCCCCTATGTACAGGAATATAACTACTATAATACTGCCCCCTATGTACAAGAATACAACTACTATAATACTGCCCCCTATGTACAGGAATATAACTACTATAATACTGCCCCCTATGTACAGGAATATAACTACTATAATACTGCCCCCTATGTACAGGAATATAACTACTATAATACTGCCCCCTATGTACAGGAATATAACTACTATAATACTGCCCCCTATGTACAGGAATATAACTACTATAATACTGCCCCCTATGTACAGGGATATAACTACTATAATACTGCCCCCTATGTACAGGAATATAACTACTATAATACTGCCCCCTATGTACAAGAATATAACTACTATAATACTGCCCCCTATGTACAGGGATATAACTACTATAATACTGCCCCCTATGTACAGGAATATAACTACTATAATACTGCCCCTATGTACAGGGATATAACTACTATAATACTGCCCCCTATGTACAGGGATATAACTACTATAATACTGCCCCCTATGTACAAGAATATAACTACTATAATACTGCCCCCTATGTACAAGAATATAACTACTATAATACTGCCCCCTATGTACAGGAATATAACTACTATAATACTGCCCCCTATGTACAGGAATATAACTACTATAATACTGCCCCCTATGTACAGGAATATAACTACTATAATACTGACCCCTATGTACAGGGATATAACTACTATAATACTTCCCCCTATGTACAGGAATATAACTACTATAATACTGCCCCCTATGTACAAGAATATAACTACTATAATACTGCCCCCTATGTACAGGAATATAACTACTATAATACTGCCCCCTATGTACAGGGATATAACTACTATAATACTGCCCCCTATGTACAAGAATATAACTACTATAATACTGCCCCCTATGTACAGGAATATAACTACTATAATACTGCCTCCTATGTACAGGAATATAACTACTATAATACTGTCCCCTATGTACAAGAATATAACTACTATAATACTGCTCCCTATGTACAAGAATATAACTACTATAATACTGCCCCCTATGTACAAGAATATAACTACTATAATACTGCCCCCTATGTACAGGAATATAACTACTATAATACTGCCCCCTATGTACAGGGATATAACTACTATAATACTGCCCCCTATGTACAGGGATATAACTACTATAATACTGCCCCCTATGTACAAGAATATAACTACTATAATACTGCTCCCTATGTACAGGAATATAACTACTATAATACTGCCCCCTATGTACAAGAATATAACTACTATAATACTGCCCCCTATGTACAAGAATATAACTACTATAATACTGCCCCCTATGTACAGGAATATAACTACTATAATACTGCCCCCTATACTGTCGGGGCACATGTGACGCCACCATCAGATTTGTTGTATGATTGGAGGATTATTATCTTCAGGCTCTTATAAATCGTGGGGTGAATCTGGATCCTCTGGGTAAATGGTCTAAGACGGGTCTGGTGATCTATGACTCCAATGTTCCTATTGGTGAGTAGGCGGGGCGGGTGTATGACGCGTGTATGAGCTGTGTATACGGTATATCCGGTGACTGATGATTGCCCCCCAGGTGCGACCCCCGAGTACCTGGCCGGACATTACATGCTGCAGGGGGCCTCCAGTTTCCTGCCGGTCATCGCTTTGGCTCCGCAGGAGAATGAGCGGGTGCTGGACATGTGCTGCGCCCCTGGAGGGAAGACGAGTTACATGGGTGAGTCCGTGGCTGCGTGTCACTTGTTGTATGTGATCCCGTGGCATCAGTCACATGGCATGGGAAAGTCCGTGGCCGCGTGTCACGTGCTGTATGTGATCCCGTGGCATCAGTCACATAACATGGGAGAGTGCGTGGCTGCGTGTCACGTGTTGTATGTGATCCCGTGGCATCAGTCACATGACGATCCTTCCATATCCGCAGCTCAGCTGATGAAGAACACGGGGATGGTGGTCGCCAATGACATGAACGCCGATCGTCTCCGCAGTGTGGTGGGAAACTTACACCGACTCGGGGTCACCAACTCCATAATCTGCAATTACGATGGTCGGCAGATCCCCAAGGTCAGACATGAGAGAAGCTCTACCACCTCTGGGCTCACTAGCGCCCCCTGCTAAGTGCCCCCCTCTGACCCGGGCTCGCCGGCGCCCCCTCTGACCTGGGCTGTTTCGATGACCTTGGGCTCCTACTGGTCCTCAGGTGTCCGGGAGGTTTCAGGGGATGAGTATAATATCTCTGTGCTGGGCTCGGAACACAGGACCGGTCATATGGAAGCCACAAGCCCCACCCCAATAAGGGAGGATTTCTAATAGCGAGAGCCTCAATAGCAACATTCTTCTTTATATGAACCAAATGAGCTCTATATGGGATATATATGGGGTATGTGTTGTCTGTATGGGGTCTATATGGGGTATGTGTTCTCTGTATGGGGTCTATATGGGGTATGTGTTGTCTGTATGGGATATACACTCACCGGCCCCTTTAGTAGGTACACCTGTCCAACTGCTCGTTAACACTTAATTTCTAATCAGCCAATCACATGGCAGCAACTCAGTGCATTTAGGCATGGAGACATGGTCAGAACAATCTCCTGCAGTTCTCCCGAGCATCAGTATGGGGAAGAAAGGTGATTTGTGGCCTCTGAACGTGGCATGGTTGTTGGTGCCAGAAGGGCTGGTCTGAGTATTTCAGAAACTGCTGATCTACTGGGATTTTCACGCACAACCATCTCTAGGGTTTACAGAGAATGGTCCGAAAAAGAAAAGACATCCAGTGAGCGGCAGTTCTGTGGGCGGAAATGCCTTGTTGATGCCAGAGGTCAGAGGAGAATGGGCAGACTGGTTCGAGCTGATAGAAAGGCAACAGTGACTCAAATCGCCACCCGTTACAACCAAGGTAGGCAGAAGAGCATCTCTGAACGCACAGTACGTCCAACTCTGAGGCAGATGGGCTACAGCAGCAGAAGACCACACCGGGTGCCACTCCTTTCAGCTAAGAACAGGAAACTGAGGCTACAATTTGCACAAGCTCATCGAAATTGGGCAGTAGAAGATTGGAAAAACGTTGCCTGGTCTGATGAGTCTCGATTTCTGCTGCGACATTCGGATGGTAGGGTCAGAATTTGGTACAACAACATGAAAGCATGGATCCATCCTGCCTTGTATCAGCGGCTCAGGCTGGTGGTGGTGGTGTCATGGATCCATCCTGCCTTGTATCAGCGGGTCAGGCTGGTGGTGGTGGTGTCATGGATCCATCCTGCCTTGTATCAGCGGGTCAGGCTGGTGGTGGTGGTGTCATGGATCCATCCTGCCTTGTATCAGCGGGTCAGGCTGGTGCTGGTGGTGTCATGGATCCATCCTGCCTTGTATCAGCGGCTCAGGCTGGTGGTGGTGGTGTCATGGATCCATCCTGCCTTGTATCAGCGGGTCAGGCTGGTGGTGGTGGTGTCATGGATCCATCCTGCCTTGTATCAGCGGGTCAGGCTGGTGGTGGTGGTGTCATGGATCCATCCTGCCTTGTATCAGCGGCTCAGGCTGGTGGTGCTGGTGTCATGGATCCATCCTGCCTTGTATCAGCGGGTCAGGCTGGTGGTGGTGGTGTCATGGATCCATCCTGCCTTGTATCAGCGGGTCAGGCTGGTGGTGGTGTCATGGATCCATCCTGCCTTGTATCAGCGGGTCAGGCTGGTGGTGGTGGTGTCATGGATCCATCCTGCCTTGTATCAGCGGGTCAGGCTGGTGGTGGTGGTGTCATGGATCCATCCTGCCTTGTATCAGCGGCTCAGGCTGGTGGTGGTGGTGTCATGGATCCATCCTACCTTGTATCAGCGGGTCAGGCTGGTGGTGGTGGTGTCATGGATCCATCCTGCCTTGTATCAGCGGCTCAGGCTGGTGGTGGTGGTGTCATGGATCCATCCTGCCTTGTATCAGCGGGTCAGGCTGGTGGTGGTGGTGTCATGGATCCATCCTGCCTTGTATCAGCGGCTCAGGCTGGTGGTGGTGGTGTCATGGATCCATCCTGCCTTGTATCAGCGGGTCAGGCTGGTGGTGGTGGTGTCATGGATCCATCCTGCCTTGTATCAGCGGGTCAGGCTGGTGGTGGTGTCATGGATCCATCCTGCCTTGTATCAGCGGGTCAGGCTGGTGGTGGTGGTGTCATGGATCCATCCTGCCTTGTATCAGCGGGTCAGGCTGGTGGTGGTGGTGTCATGGATCCATCCTGCCTTGTATCAGCGGCTCAGGCTGGTGGTGGTGGTGTCATGGATCCATCCTACCTTGTATCAGCGGGTCAGGCTGGTGGTGGTGGTGTCATGGATCCATCCTGCCTTGTATCAGCGGCTCAGGCTGGTGGTGGTGGTGTCATGGATCCATCCTGCCTTGTATCAGCGGCTCAGGCTGGTGGTGGTGGTGTCATGGATCCATCCTGCCTTGTATCAGCGGCTCAGGCTGGTGCTGGTGGTGTCATGGATCCATCCTGCCTTGTATCAGCGGCTCAGGCTGGTGGTGCTGGTGTCATGGATCCATCCTGCCTTGTATCAGCGGCTCAGGCTGGTGGTGCTGGTGTCATGGATCCATCCTGCCTTGTATCAGCGGGTCAGGCTGGTCGTGGTGGTGTCATGGATCCATCCTGCCTTGTATCAGCGGGTCAGGCTGGTGGTGGTGGTGTCATGGATCCATCCTGCCTTGTATCAGCGGGTCAGGCTGGTGGTGGTGGTGTCATGGATCCATCCTGCCTTGTATCAGCGGGTCAGGCTGGTGGTGGTGGTGTCATGGATCCATCCTGCCTTGTATCAGCGGGTCAGGCTGGTGGTGCTGGTGTCATGGATCCATCCTGCCTTGTATCAGCGGGTCAGGCTGGTGGTGGTGGTGTCATGGATCCATCCTGCCTTGTATCAGCGGCTCAGGCTGGTGGTGCTGGTGTCATGGATCCATCCTGCCTTGTATCAGCGGCTCAGGCTGGTGGTGGTGGTGTCATGGATCCATCCTGCCTTGTATCAGCGGCTCAGGCTGGTGGTGGTGGTGTCATGGATCCATCCTGCCTTGTATCAGCGGGTCAGGCTGGTGGTGGTGGTGTCATGGATCCATCCTGCCTTGTATCAGCGGGTCAGGCTGGTGGTGCTGGTGTCATGGATCCATCCTGCCTTGTATCAGCGGCTCAGGCTGGTGGTGGTGGTGTCATGGATCCATCCTGCCTTGTATCAGCGGCTCAGGCTGGTGGTGCTGGTGTCATGGATCCATCCTGCCTTGTATCAGCGGGTCAGGCTGGTGGTGGTGGTGTCATGGATCCATCCTGCCTTGTATCAGCGGCTCAGGCTGGTGGTGGTGGTGTCATGGATCCATCCTGCCTTGTATCAGCGGCTCAGGCTGGTGGTGGTGGTGTCATGGATCCATCCTGCCTTGTATCAGCGGCTCAGGCTGGTGGTGGTGGTGTCATGGATCCATCCTGCCTTGTATCAGCGGGTCAGGCTGGTGGTGGTGGTGTCATGGATCCATCCTGCCTTGTATCAGCGGCTCAGGCTGGTGGTGGTGGTGTCATGGATCCATCCTGCCTTGTATCAGCGGGTCAGGCTGGTGGTGGTGGTGTCATGGATCCATCCTGCCTTGTATCAGCGGCTCAGGCTGGTGGTGGTGGTGGTGTCATGGATCCATCCTGCCTTGTATCAGCGGGTCAGGCTGGTGGTGGTGGTGTCATGGATCCATCCTGCCTTGTATCAGCGGCTCAGGCTGGTGCTGGTGGTGTCATGGATCCATCCTGCCTTGTATCAGCGGCTCAGGCTGGTGGTGCTGGTGTCATGGATCCATCCTGCCTTGTATCTGCGGGTCAGGCTGGTGGTGGTGGTGTCATGGATCCATCCTGCCTTGTATCAGCGGGTCAGGCTGGTGGTGGTGCTGGTGTCATGGATCCATCCTGCCTTGTATCAGCGGCTCAGGCTGGTGGTGGTGTCATGGATCCATCCTGCCTTGTATCAGCGGCTCAGGCTGGTGGTGCTGGTGTCATGGATCCATCCTGCCTTGTATCAGCGGCTTAGGCTGGTGGTGGTGGTGTCATGGATCCATCCTGCCTTGTATCAGTGGCTCAGGCTGGTGGTGGTGGTGTCATGGATCCATCCTGCCTTGTATCAGCGGGTCAGGCTGGTGGTGGTGTCATGGATCCATCCTGCCTTGTATCAGCGGGTCAGGCTGGTGGTGCTGGTGTCATGGATCCATCCTGCCTTGTATCAGCGGCTCAGGCTGGTGGTGGTGGTGTCATGGATCCATCCTGCCTTGTATCAGCGGCTCAGGCTGGTGGTGGTGGTGTCATGGATCCATCCTGCCTTGTATCAGCGGGTCAGGCTGGTGGTGGTGGTGTCATGGATCCATCCTGCCTTGTATCAGCGGCTCAGGCTGGTGGTGGTGGTGTCATGGATCCATCCTGCCTTGTATCAGCGGGTCAGGCTGGTGGTGGTGGTGTCATGGATCCATCCTGCCTTGTATCAGCGGCTCAGGCTGGTGGTGGTGGTGTCATGGATCCATCCTGCCTTGTATCAGCGGCTCAGGCTGGTGGTGCTGGTGTCATGGATCCATCCTGCCTTGTATCAGCGGCTCAGGCTGGTGGTGGTGGTGTCATGGATCCATCCTGCCTTGTATCAGCGGCTCAGGCTGGTGCTGGTGGTGTCATGGATCCATCCTGCCTTGTATCAGCGGCTCAGGCTGGTGCTGGTGGTGGTGTCATGGATCCATCCTGCCTTGTATCAGCGGCTCAGGCTGGTGCTGGTGGTGTCATGGATCCATCCTGCCTTGTATCAGCGGCTCAGGCTGGTGCTGGTGGTGGTGTCATGGATCCATCCTGCCTTGTATCAGCGGGTCAGGCTGGTGGTGGTGTCATGGATCCATCCTGCCTTGTATCAGCGGGTCAGGCTGGTGGTGGTGGTGTCATGGATCCATCCTGCCTTGTATCAGTGGGTCAGGCTGGTGGTGGTGGTGTCATGGATCCATCCTGCCTTGTATCAGCGGGTCAGGCTGGTGGTGGTGGTGTCATGGATCCATCCTGCCTTGTATCAGCGGGTCAGGCTGGTGGTGCTGGTGTCATGGATCCATCCTGCCTTGTATCAGCGGCTCAGGCTGGTGGTGGTGGTGTCATGGATCCATCCTGCCTTGTATCAGCGGCTCAGGCTGGTGGTGGTGGTGTCATGGATCCATCCTGCCTTGTATCAGCGGGTCAGGCTGGTGGTGGTGGTGTCATGGATCCATCCTGCCTTGTATCAGCGGCTCAGGCTGGTGGTGGTGGTGTCATGGATCCATCCTGCCTTGTATCAGCGGGTCAGGCTGGTGGTGGTGGTGTCATGGATCCATCCTGCCTTGTATCAGCGGGTCAGGCTGGTGGTGGTGGTGTCATGGATCCATCCTGCCTTGTATCAGCGGCTCAGGCTGGTGGTGGTGGTGTCATGGATCCATCCTGCCTTGTATCAGCGGCTCAGGCTGGTGGTGCTGGTGTCATGGATCCATCCTGCCTTGTATCAGCGGCTCAGGCTGGTGGTGGTGGTGTCATGGATCCATCCTGCCTTGTATCAGCGGGTCAGGCTGGTGGTGGTGGTGGTGTCATGGATCCATCCTGCCTTGTATCAGCGGGTCAGGCTGGTGGTGGTGGTGTCATGGATCCATCCTGCCTTGTATCAGCGGCTCAGGCTGGTGGTGGTGGTGTCATGGATCCATCCTACCTTGTATCAGCGGGTCAGGCTGGGGGTGGTGGTGTCATGGATCCATCCTGCCTTGTATCAGCGGGTCAGGCTGGTGGTGGTGGTGTCATGGATCCATCCTGCCTTGTATCAGCGGCTCAGGCTGGTGGTTGTGGTGGTGTCATGGATCCATCCTGCCATGTATCAGCGGCTCAGGCTGGTGGTGGTGGTGTCATGGATCCATCCTGCCTTGTATCAGCGGGTCAGGCTGGTGGTGCTGGTGTCATGGATCCATCCTGCCTTGTATCAGCGGCTCAGGCTGGTGGTGCTGGTGTCATGGATCCCTCCTGCCTTGTATCAGCGGCTCAGGCTGGTGGTGGTGGTGTCATGGATCCATCCTGCCTTGTATCAGCGGCTCAGGCTGGTGGTGGTGGTGTCATGGATCCATCCTGCCTTGTATCAGCGGCTCAGGCTGGTGGTGGTGGTGTCATGGATCCATCCTGCCTTGTATCAGCGGGTCAGGCTGGTGGTGGTGGTGTCATGGATCCATCCTGCCTTGTATCAGCGGGTCAGGCTGGTGGTGGTGGTGTCATGGATCCATCCTGCCTTGTATCAGCGGCTCAGGCTGGTGGTGGTGGTGTCATGGATCCATCCTGCCTTGTATCAGCGGGTCAGGCTGGTGGTGCTGGTGTCATGGATCCATCCTGCCTTGTATCAGCGGCTCAGGCTGGTGGTGGTGGTGTCATGGATCCATCCTGCCTTGTATCAGCGGGTCAGGCTGGTGGTGGTGGTGTCATGGATCCATCCTGCCTTGTATCAGTGGGTCAGGCTGGTGGTGGTGGTGTCATGGATCCATCCTGCCTTGTATCAGCGGGTCAGGCTGGTGGTGCTGGTGTCATGGATCCATCCTGCCTTGTATCAGCGGGTCAGGCTGGTGGTGGTGGTGTCATGGATCCATCCTGCCTTGTATCAGCGGCTCAGGCTGGTGGTGCTGGTGTCATGGATCCATCCTGCCTTGTATCAGCGGGTCAGGCTGGTGGTGGTGGTGTCATGGATCCATCCTGCCTTGTATCAGCGGCTCAGGCTGGTGGTGCTGGTGTCATGGATCCATCCTGCCTTGTATCAGCGGCTCAGGCTGGTGGTGGTGGTGTCATGGATCCATCCTGCCTTGTATCAGCGGCTCAGGCTGGTGGTGGTGGTGTCATGGATCCATCCTGCCTTGTATCAGCGGGTCAGGCTGGTGGTGGTGGTGTCATGGATCCATCCTGCCTTGTATCAGCGGCTCAGGCTGGTGCTGGTGGTGTCATGGATCCATCCTGCCTTGTATCAGCGGCTCAGGCTGGTGGTGGTGGTGTCATGGATCCATCCTGCCTTGTATCAGCGGCTCAGGCTGGTGGTGGTGGTGTCATGGATCCATCCTGCCTTGTATCAGCGGCTCAGGCTGGTGCTGGTGGTGTCATGGATCCATCCTGCCTTGTATCAGCGGCTCAGGCTGGTGGTGCTGGTGTCATGGATCCATCCTGCCTTGTATCAGCGGCTCAGGCTGGTGGTGGTGGTGTCATGGATCCATCCTGCCTTGTATCAGCGGCTCAGGCTGGTGCTGGTGGTGTCATGGATCCATCCTGCCTTGTATCAGCGGGTCAGGCTGGTGGTGGTGGTGTCATGGATCCATCCTGCCTTGTATCAGCGGGTCAGGCTGGTGGTGGTAGTGTCATGGATCCATCCTGCCTTGTATCAGCGGGTCAGGCTGGTGGTGGTGGTGTCATGGATCCATCCTGCCTTGTATCAGCGGCTCAGGCTGGTGGTGGTGGTGTCATGGATCCATCCTGCCTTGTATCAGCGGGTCAGGCTGGTGGTGCTGGTGTCATGGATCCATCCTGCCTTGTATCAGCGGCTCAGGCTGGTGGTGGTGGTGTCATGGATCCATCCTGCCTTGTATCAGCGGCTCAGGCTGGTGGTGGTGGTGTCATGGATCCATCCTGCCTTGTATCAGGGGGTCAGGATGGTGCTGGTGGTGTCATGGATCCATCCTGCCTTGTATCAGCGGGTCAGGCTGGTGGTGGTGGTGTCATGGATCCATCCTGCCTTGTAGCAGCGGGTCAGGCTGGTGGTGCTGGTGTCATGGATCCATCCTGCCTTGTATCAGCGGGTCAGGCTGGTGGTGGTGGTGTCATGGATCCATCCTGCCTTGTATCAGCGGCTCAGGCTGGTGGTGCTGGTGTCATGGATCCATCCTGCCTTGTATCAGCGGGTCAGGCTGGTGGTGCTGGTGTCATGGATCCATCCTGCCTTGTATCAGCGGGTCAGGCTGGTGCTGGTGGTGTCATGGATCCATCCTGCCTTGTATCAGCGGGTCAGGCTGGTGGTGGTGGTGTCATGGATCCATCCTGCTTTGTATCAGCGGCTCAGGCTGGTGGTGGTGGTGTCATGGATCCATCCTGCCTTGTATCAGCGGGTCAGGCTGGTGGTGGTGGTGTCATGGATCCATCCTGCCTTGTATCAGCGGGTCAGGCTGGTGGTGCTGGTGTCATGGATCCATCCTGCCTTGTATCAGTGGCTCAGGCTGGTGGTGGTGGTGTCATGGATCCATCCTGCCTTGTATCAGCGGGTCAGGCTGGTGGTGGTGGTGTCATGGATCCATCCTGCCTTGTATCAGCGGGTCAGGCTGGTGGTGGTGGTGTCATGGATCCATCCTGCCTTGTATCAGCGGCTCAGGCTGGTGGTGCTGGTGTCATGGATCCATCCTGCCTTGTATCAGCGGCTCAGGCTGGTGGTGGTGGTGTCATGGATCCATCCTGCCTTGTATCAGCGGGTCAGGCTCGTGGTGGTGGTGTCATGGATCCATCCTGCCTTGTATCAGCGGGCCAGGCTGGTGGTGGTGGTGTCATGGATCCATCCTGCCTTGTATCAGCGGGTCAGGCTGGTGGTGGTGGTGTCATGGATCCATCCTGCCTTGTATCAGCGGCTCAGGCTGGTGGTGGTGGTGTCATGGATCCATCCTGCCTTGTATCAGCGGGTCAGGCTGGTGGTGGTGGTGTCATGGATCCATCCTGCCTTGTATCAGCGGCTCAGGCTGGTGGTGGTGGTGTCATGGATCCATCCTGCCTTGTATCAGCGGCTCAGGCTGGTGGTGCTGGTGTCATGGATCCATCCTGCCTTGTATCAGCGGCTCAGGCTGGTGGTGGTGGTGTCATGGATCCATCCTGCCTTGTATCAGCGGCTCAGGCTGGTGGTGGTGGTGTCATGGATCCATCCTGCCTTGTATCAGCGGGTCAGGCTGGTGGTGGTGGTGTCATGGATCCATCCTGCCTTGTATCAGCGGCTCAGGCTGGTGGTGGTGGTGTCATGGATCCATCCTGCCTTGTATCAGCGGGTCAGGCTGGTGGTGGTGGTGTCATGGATCCATCCTGCCTTGTATCAGCGGCTCAGGCTGGTGGTGGTGGTGTCATGGATCCATCCTGCCTTGTATCAGCGGCTCAGGCTGGTGGTGGTGGTGTCATGGATCCATCCTGCCTTGTATCAGCGGCTCAGGCTGGTGGTGGTGTCATGGATCCATCCTGCCTTGTATCAGCGGGTCAGGCTGGTGGTGGTGGTGTCATGGATCCATCCTGCCTTGTATCAGCGGGTCAGGCTGGTGGTGTCATGGATCCATCCTGCCTTGTATCAGCGGGTCAGGCTGGTGGTGGTGGTGTCATGGATCCATCCTGCCTTGTATCAGCGGGTCAGGCTGGTGGTGCTGGTGTCATGGATCCATCCTGCCTTGTATCAGCGGCTCAGGCTGGTGCTGGTGGTGTCATGGATCCATCCTGCCTTGTATCAGCGGCTCAGGCTGGTGGTGCTGGTGTCATGGATCCATCCTGCCATGTATCAGCGGGTCAGGCTGGTGGTGGTGGTGTCATGGATCCATCCTGCCTTGTATCAGCGGGTCAGGCTGGTGGTGGTGGTGTCATGGATCCATCCTGCCTTGTATCAGCGGCTCAGGCTGGTGGTGGTGGTGTCATGGATCCATCCTGCCTTGTATCAGCGGCTCAGGCTGGTGGTGGTGGTGTCATGGATCCATCCTGCCTTGTATCAGCGGGTCAGGCTGGTGGTGGTGGTGTCATGGATCCATCCTGCCTTGTATCAGCGGCTCAGGCTGGTGGTGGTGGTGTCATGGATCCATCCTGCCTTGTATCAGCGGCTCAGGCTGGTGGTGGTGGTGTCATGGATCCATCCTGCCTTGTATCAGCGGGTCAGGCTGATGGTGGTGGTGTCATGGATCCATCCTGCCTTGTATCAGCGGGTCAGGCTGGTGGTGCTGGTGTCATGGATCCATCCTGCCTTGTATCAGCGGCTCAGGCTGCTGGTGGTGGTGTCATGGATCCATCCTGCCTTGTATCAGCGGGTCAGGCTGGTGGTGGTGGTGTCATGGATCCATCCTGCCTTGTATCAGCGGCTCAGGCTGGTGGTGGTGGTGTCATGGATCCATCCTGCCTTGTATCAGCGGGTCAGGCTGGTGGTGGTGGTGTCATGGATCCATCCTGCCTTGTATCAGCGGCTCAGTCTGGTGGTGGTGGTGTCATGGATCCATCCTGCCTTGTATCAGCGGGTCAGGCTGGTGGTGGTGGTGTCATGGATCCATCCTGCCTTGTATCAGCGGCTCAGGCTGGTGGTGGTGGTGTCATGGATCCATCCTGCCTTGTATCAGCGGCTCAGGCTGGTGGTGGTGGTGTCATGGATCCATCCTGCCTTGTATCATCGGGTCAGGCTGGTGGTGGTGGTGGTGTCATGGATCCATCCTGCCTTGTATCAGCGGGTCAGGCTGGTGGTGGTGGTGGTGTCATGGATCCATCCTGCCTTGTATCAGCGGGTCAGGCTGGTGGTGGTGGTGTCATGGTGGTAACGCCACAGCCTACCTGAGTATTGTTGCTGCCCATGTCCATCCCTTTATGAGCACAATGTACCCTGTAACATCTGATGGCTACTTTCAGCAGGATAATGCGCCATGTCATAAAGCTGGAAGCATCTCAGACTGGTTTCTTGAACATGACAATGAGGTCACTGGACAAAATTGGCTCCACAGTCACCAGATCTCAATCCAATAGAGCATCTTTGGGATGTGGTGGAACGGGAGATTGGCATCATGGATGTGCAGCCGACAAATCTGCGGCAACTGTGTGATGCCATCATGTCACTATGGAGCAAAATCTCTGAGGCGCTTCCAGCACCTTGTTGTATCTATGCCACGAAGAATTGAGGCAGTTCTGAAGGCAAAAGGGGGTCCAACCCGTTACTAGCATGGTGGACTTAATAAGGTGGCCGGTGAGTGTATATGGGGTATGTGTTGTCTATATGGGATATACACTCACCGGCCACTGTGGCGTTGCAACGATACCCAAAGAGTTCCAAGAAAATATTCCCCACACCATGACACCACCACCACCAGCCTGACCCGCTGATACAAGGCAGGATGGATCCATGACACCACCACCACCAGCCTGAGCCGCTGATACAAGGCAGGATGGATCCATGACACCACCACCACCAGCCTGTGCCGCTGATACAAGGCAGGATGGATCCATGACACCACCACCACCAGCCTGAGCCGCTGATACAAGGCAGGATGGATCCATGACACCACCAGCACCAGCCTGAGCCGCTGATACAAGGCAGGATGGATCCATGACACCACCACCACCAGCCTGAGCCGCTGATACAAGGCAGGATGGATCCATGACACCACCAGCACCAGCCTGACCCGCTGATACAAGGCAGGATGGATCCATGACACCACCACCACCAGCCTGAGCCGCTGATACAAGGCAGGATGGATCCATGACACCACCACCACCAGCCTGACCCGCTGATACAAGGCAGGATGGATCCATGACACCACCACAACCACCAGCCTGAGCCGCTGATACAAGGCAGGATGGATCCATGACACCACCACAACCACCAGCCTGACCCGCTGATACAAGGCAGGATGGATCCATGACACCACCACCACCAGCCTGAGCCGCTGATACAAGGCAGGATGGATCCATGACACCACCACCACCAGCCTGACCCGCTGATACAAGGCAGGATGGATCCATGACACCAGCACCACCAGCCTGAGCCGCTGATACAAGGCAGGATGGATCCATGACACCACCAGCACCAGCCTGAGCCGCTGATACAAGGCAGGATGGATCCATGACACCACCACCACCAGCCTGACCCGCTGATACAAGGCAGGATGGATCCATGACACCACCACCACCAGCCTGACCCGCTGATACAAGGCAGGATGGATCCATGACGCCACCACCACCAGCCTGACCCGCTGATACAAGACAGGATGGATCCATGACACCACCACCAGCCTGACCCGCTGATACAAGACAGGATGGATCCATGACACCACCACCAGCCTGACCCGCTGATACAAGGCAGGATGGATCCATGACACCAGCACCACCAGCCTGAGCCGCTGATACAAAGCAGGATGGATCCATGACACCACCACCACCAGCCTGACCCGCTGATACAAGGCAGGATGGATCCATGACACCACCACCACCAGCCTGAGCCGCTGATACAAGGCAGGATGGATCCATGACACCACCACCACCAGCCTGAGCCGCTGATACAAGGCAGGATGGATCCATGACACCACCACCACCAGCCTGACCCGCTGATACAAGGCAGGATGGATCCATGACACCACCACCACCAGCCTGACCCGCTGATACAAGGCAGGATGGATCCATGACACCACCACCACCAGCCTGACCCGCTGATACAAGGCAGGATGGATCCATGACACCACCACCACCAGCCTGACCCGCTGATACAAGGCAGGATGGATCCATGACACCACCACCACCAGCCTGAGCCGCTGATACAAGGCAGGATGGATCCATGACACCACCACCAGCCTGAGCCGCTGATACAAGGCAGGATGGATCCATGACACCACCACCACCAGCCTGAGCCGCTGATACAAGACAGGATGGATCCATGACACCACCACCACCAGCCTGAGCCGCTGATACAAGGCAGGATGGATCCATGACACCACCAGCACCAGCCTGACCCGCTGATACAAGGCAGGATGGATCCATGACACCACCACCACCAGCCTGAGCCGCTGATACAAGGCAGGATGGATCCATGACACCAGCACCACCAGCCTGACCCGCTGATACAAGGCAGGATGGATCCATGACACCACCACCACCAGCCTGAGCCGCTGATACAAGGCAGGATGGATCCATGACACCACCACCACCAGCCTGACCCGGTGATACAAGGCAGGATGGATCCATGACACCACCACCACCAGCCTGAGCCGCTGATACAAGGCAGGATGGATCCATGACACCAGCACCACCAGCCTGACCCGCTGATGCAAGGCAGGATGGATCCATGACACCACCACCACCAGCCTGAGCCGCTGATACAAGGCAGGATGGATCCATGACACCACCACCAGCCTGAGCCGCTGATACAAGGCAGGATGGATCCATGACACCACCACCACCAGCCTGAGCCGCTGATACAAGGCAGGATGGATCCATGACACCACCACCACCAGCCTGACCCGCTGATACAAGGCAGGATGGATCCATGACACCACCACCACCAGCCTGAGCCGCTGATACAAGGCAGGATGGATCCATGACACCACCACCACCAGCCTGACCCGCTGATACAAGGCAGGATGGATCCATGACACCACCACCACCAGCCTGACCCGCTGATACAAGGCAGGATGGATCCATGACACCACCACCACCAGCCTGACCCGCTGATACAAGGCAGGATGGATCCATGACACCACCACCACCAGCCTGAGCCGCTGATACAAGGCAGGATGGATCCATGACACCACCACCACCAGCCTGACCCGCTGATACAAGGCAGGATGGATCCATGGCACCACCACCACCAGCCTGACCCGCTGATACAAGGCAGGATGGATCCATGACACCAGCACCACCACCAGCCTGACCCGCTGATACAAGGCAGGATGGATCCATGACACCACCACCACCAGCCTGACCCGCTGATACAAGGCAGGATGGACCCATGACACCACCACCACCAGCCTGACCCGCTGATACAAGGCAGGATGGATCCATGACACCAGCACCACCACCAGCCTGACCCGCTGATACAAGGCAGGATGGATCCATGACACCACCACCACCAGCCTGACCCGCTGATACAAGGCAGGATGGATCCATGACACCAGCACCACCACCAGCCTGACCCGCTGATACAAGGCAGGATGGATCCATGACACCACCACCACCAGCCTGACCCGCTGATACAAGGCAGGATGGACCCATGACACCACCACCACCAGCCTGAGCCGCTGATACAAGGCAGGATGGATCCATGACACCACCAGCACCAGCCTGAGCCGCTGATACAAGGCAGGATGGATCCATGACACCACCAGCACCAGCCTGAGCCGCTGATACAAGGCAGGATGGATCCATGACACCACCACCACCAGCCTGAGCCGCTGATACAAGGCAGGATGGATCCATGACACCACCACCACCAGCCTGACCCGCTGATACAAGGCAGGATGGATCCATGACACCACCACCACCAGCCTGAGCCGCTGATACAAGGCAGGATGGATCCATGACACCCCAACCACCAGCCTGAGCCGCTGATACAAGGCAGGATGGATCCATGACACCACCACCACCAGCCTGAGCCGCTGATACAAGGCAGGATGGATCCATGACACCACCACCACCAGCCTGACCCGCTGATACAAGGCAGGATGGATCCATGACACCACCACCACCAGCCTGAGCCGCTGATACAAGGCAGGATGGATCCATGACACCACCACCACCAGCCTGACCCGCTGATACAAGGCAGGATGGATCCATACCACCACCACCAGCCTGACCCGCTGATACAAGGCAGGATGGATCCATGACACCACCACCACCAGCCTGACCCGCTGATACAAGGTAGGATGGATCCATGACACCACCACCACCAGCCTGAGCCGCTGATACAAGGCAGGATGGATCCATGACACCACCACCACCAGCCTGACCCGCTGATACAAGGCAGGATGGATCCATGACACCAGCACCACCAGCCTGACCCGTTATACAAGGCAGGATGGATCCATGACACCACCAGCACCAGCCTGACCCGCTGATACAAGGCAGGATGGATCCATGACACCACCACCACCAGCCTGAGCCGCTGATACAAGGCAGGATGGATCCATGACACCACCACCACCAGCCTGAGCCGCTGATACAAGGCAGGATGGATCCATGACACCACCAGCACCAGCCTGACCCGCTGATACAAGGCAGGATGGATCCATGACACCACCACCACCAGCCTGAGCCGCTGATACAAGGCAGGATGGATCCATGACACCACCACCACCAGCCTGACCCGCTGATACAAGGCAGGATGGATCCATGACACCACCACCACCAGCCTGAGCCGCTGATACAAGGCAGGATGGATCCATGACACCAGCACCACCAGCCTGACCCGCTGATACAAGGCAGGATGGATCCATGACACCACCACCACCAGCCTGACCCGCTGATACAAGGCAGGATGGATCCATGACACCACCACCACCAGCCTGACCCGCTGATACAAGGCAGGATGGATCCATGACACCACCACCAGCCTGACCCCCTGATACAAGGCAGGATGGATCCATGACACCAGCACCAGCCTGACCCGCTGATACAAGGCAGGATGGATCCATGACACCACCACCACCAGCCTGAGCCGCTGATACAAGGCAGGATGGATCCATGACACCACCACCACCAGCCTGACCCACTGATACAAGGCAGGATGGATCCATGACACCAGCACCACCAGCCTGACCCGCTGATACAAGGCAGGATGGATCCATGACACCAGCACCACCAGCCTGACCCGCTGATACAAGGCAGGATGGATCCATGACACCACCACCACCAGCCTGAGCCGCTGATACAAGGCAGGATGGATCCATGACACCACCACCACCACCAGCCTGACCCGCTGATACAAGGCAGGATGGATCCATGACACCAGCACCACCAGCCTGACCCGCTGATACAAGGCAGGATGGATCCATGACACCACCACCACCAGCCTGAGCCGCTGATACAAGGCAGGATGGATCCATGACACCACCACCACCACTAGCCTGACCCGCTGATACAAGGCAGGATGGATCCATGACACCAGCACCACCAGCCTGACCCGCTGATACAAGGCAGGATGGATCCATGACACCACCACCACCAGCCTGACCCGCTGATACAAGGCAGGATGGATCCATGACACCACCACCATCAGCCTGACCCGCTGATACAAGGCAGGATGGATCCATGACACCACCACCACCAGCCTGACCCGCTGATACAAGGCAGGATGGATCCATGCTTTCATGTTGTTGTACCAAATTCTGACCCTACCATCCGAATGTCGCAGCAGAAATCGAGACTCATCAGACCAGGCAACGTTTTTCCAATCTTCTACTGTCCAATTTCGATGAGCTTGTGCAAATTGTAGCCTCAGTTTCCTGTTCTTAGCTGAAAGGAGTGGCACCCGGTGTGGTCTTCTGCTGCTGTAGCCCATCTGCCTCAGAGTTGGACGTACTGTGCGTTCAGAGATGCTCTTCTGCCTACCTTGGGTGTAACGGGTGGCGATTTGAGTCACTGTTGCCTTTCTATCAGCTCGAACCAGTCTGCCCATTCTCCTCTGACCTCTGGCATCAACAAGGCATTTCCGCCCACAGAACTGCCGCTCACTGGATGTTTTTTCTTTTTCGGACCATTCTCTGTAAACCCTAGAGATGGTTGTGCGTGAAAATCCCAGTAGATCAGCAGTTTCTGAAATACTCAGACCCCCCCTTCTGGCACCAACAACCATGCCACGTTCAGAGGCCACAAATCCCCTTTCTTCCCCATACTGATGCTCGGGAGAACTGCAGGAGATTGTATTGACCATGTCTACATGCCTAAATGCACTGAGTTGCTGCCATGTGATTGGCTGATTAGAAATTAAGTGTTAACGAGCAGTTGGACAGGTGTACCTACTAAAGGGGCCAGTGAGTGTATATATGGGGCGTGTGATGTTTATATGGGATATATATATGTGGTGTGTGTGTGTCTATATGGGATATATATGGGGGGTGATGTCTATATGGGATATATATATGGGGCGTGTGATGTCTATATGGGATATATATGGGGCGTGTGATGTCTATATGGGATATATATGGGGCGTGTGATGTCTATATGGGATATATATATGGGGCGTGTGATGTCTATATGGGATATATATGGGGCGTGTGATGTCTATATGGGATATATATATGGGGCGCGTGATGTCTATATGGGATATATATATATATGGGGCGCGTGATGTCTATATGGAATATATATATATATATATGGGGCGTGTGATGTCTATATGGGATATATGTATATGGGGCGTGTGATGTATATATGGGATATATATGGGGCGTGTGATGTCTATATGGGATATATATATATATATATATATATGGGGCGTGTGATGTCTATATGGGATATATATGGGGCGTGTGATGTCTATATGGGATATATGTGGGGCGTGTGATGTCTATATGGGATATATATGGGGCGTGTGATGTCTATATGGGATATATATATATATATATATGGGGCGTGTGATGTCTATATGGGATATATATATATATGGGGCGTGTGATGTCTATATGGGATATATATATATATGGGGCGTGTGATGTCTATATGGGATATATATATATATATATGGGGCGTGTGATGTCTATATGGGATATATATATATGGGGCGCGTGATGTCTATATGGGATATATATATGGGGCGCGTGATGTCTATATGGAATATATATATATATATATATATATATATATATATGGGGCGTGTGATGTCTATATGGGATATATGTATATGGGGCGTGTGATGTCTATATGGGATATATATATATATATGGGGCGTTTGATGTCTATATGGGATATATATATATATATGGGGCGTTTGATGTCTATATGGGATATATATATATATATGGGGCGTTTGATGTCTATATGGGATATATATATATATGGGGCGTTTGATGTCTATATGGGATATATATATATATATGGGGCGTGTGATGTCTATATGGGATATATATATATATGGGGCGTGTGATGTCTATATGGGATATATATATATGGGGCGTGTGATGTCTATATGGGATATATATATATATATATGGGGCGTGTGATGTCTATATGGGATATATATATATATATATGGGGCGTGTGATGTCTATATGGAATATATATGGGCGTGTGATGTCTATATGGGATATATATGGGGCGTGTGATGTCTATATGGGATATATATATATATGGGGCGTGTGATGTCTATATGGGATATATATGGGGCGTGTGATGTCTATATGGGATATATGGGGCGTGTGATGTCTATATGGGATGTATATATATATATATATATATATATATGGGGCGTGTGATGTCTATATGGGATATATATATATGGGGCGTGTGATGTCTATATGGGATATATATATATATGGGGCGTGTGATGTCTATATGGGATATATATATATATATATGGGGCGTGTGATGTCTATATGGGATATATATATATATATATGGGGCGTGTGATGTCTATATGGGATATATATATATATATAGGGGCGTGTGATGTCTATATGGGATATATATATATATATATATATATGGGGTGTGTGATGTCTATATGGGATATATATATATATATATGGGGCGTGTGATGTCTATATGGAATATATATGGGCGTGTGATGTCTATATGGGATATATATGGGGCGTGTGATGTCTATATGGGATATATATATATGGGGCGTGTGATGTCTATATGGGATATATATGGGGTGTGTGATGTCTATATGGGATATATGGGGCGTGTGATGTCTATATGGGATGTATATATATATATATATGGGGCGTGTGATGTCTATATGGGATATATATATATGGGGCGTGTGATGTCTATATGGGATATATATATATATGGGGCGTGTGATGTCTATATGGGATATATATATATATATATGGGGCGTGTGATGTCTATATGGGATATATATATATATATATGGGGCGTGTGATGTCTATATGGGATATATATATATATATAGGGGCGTGTGATGTCTATATGGGATATATATATATATATATATGGGGCGTGTGATGTCTATATGGGATATATATATATATATGGGGCGTGTGATGTCTATATGGGATATATATATATATGGGGCGTGTGATGTCTATGGGATATATATATATATATATATATGGAGCGTGTGATGTCTATATGGGATATATATATATGGGGCGTGTGATGTCTATATGGGATATATATATATGGGGCGTGTGATGTCTATATGGGATATATATATATGGAGCGTGTGATGTCTATATGGGATATTTATTTATATATATATATATGGGGCGTGTGATGTATATATGGGATATATATATATATGGGGCGTGTGATGTCTATATGGGATATATATATGGGGCGTGTGATGTCTATATGGGATATATATATATGGGGCGTGTGATGTCTATATGGGATATATATATATGGGGCGTGTGATGTCTATATGGGATAGATATATATATATATGGGGCGTGTGATGTCTATATGGGATATTTATTTATATATATATATATGGGGCGTGTGATGTCTATATGGGATATTTATTTATATATATATATATATATATATATGGGGCGTGTGATGTCTATATGGGATAGATATATATATATATGGGGCGTGTGATGTCTATATGGGATATATATATATATGGGGCGTGTGATGTCTATATGGGATATATATATATGGGGCGTGTGATGTCTATATGGGATATATATATATATATATGGGGCGTGTGATGTCTATATGGGATATATATATATATATATGGGGCGTGTGATGTCTATATGGGATATATATATATATATATGGGGCGTGTGATGTCTATATGGGATATATATATATATATAGGGGCGTGTGATGTCTATATGGGATATATATATATATATGGGGCGTGTGATGTCTATATGGGATATATATATATATATATGGGGCGTGTGATGTCTATATGGGATATATATATATATGGGGCGTGTGATGTCTATGGGATATATATATATATATATGGAGCGTGTGATGTCTATATGGGATATATATATATGGGGCGTGTGATGTCTATATGGGATATATATATATGGGGCGTGTGATGTCTATATGGGATATATATATATGGAGCGTGTGATGTCTATATGGGATATTTATTTATATATATATATATATGGGGCGTGTGATGTATATATGGGATATATATATATGGGGCGTGTGATGTCTATATGGGATATATATATATGGGGCGTGTGATGTCTATATGGGATATATATATATGGGGCGTGTGATGTCTATATGGGATATATATATATGGGGCGTGTGATGTCTATATGGGATAGATATATATATATATGGGGCGTGTGATGTCTATATGGGATATTTATTTATATATATATATATATGGGGCGTGTGATGTCTATATGGGATATATATATATATATATGGGGCGTGTGATGTCTATATGGGATAGATATATATATATATGGGGCGTGTGATGTCTATATGGGATATATATATATATGGGGCGTGTGATGTCTATATGGGATATATATATATGGGGCGTGTGATGTCTATATGGGATAGATATATATATATATATGGGGCGTGTGATGTCTATATGGGATATTTATTTATATATATATGGGGCGTGTGATGTCTATATGGGATATTTATTTATATATATATATATATATATATATATATATATGGGGCGTGTGATGTCTATATGGGATATATATATATATGGGGCGTGTGATGTCTATATGGGATAGATATATATATATATGGGGCGTGTGATGTCTATATGGGATATTTATATATATATATATATATATATGGGGCGTGTGATGTCTATATGGGATATATATATATATATATGGGGCGTGTGATGTCTATATGGGATATATATGTATATGGGGCGTGTGATGTCTATATGGGATATATATGTATATGGGGCGTGTGATGTCTATATGGGATATATATATATATGGGGCGTGTGATGTCTATATGGGATATATATATATATATATGGGGCGTGTGATGTCTATATGGGATATATATATATATATATGGGGCGTGTGATGTCTATATGGGATATATATATATATATGGGGCGTGTGATGTCTATATGGGGGATATATATATGGGGCGTGTGATGTCTATATGGGATATATATATATATATATGGGGCGTGTGATGTCTGTATGGGATATATATGGGGCGTGTGATGTCTATATGGGATAGTTATATATATATATGGGGCGTGTGATGTTTGTATGGGATATATATGGGGCGTGTGATGTCTATATGGGATATATATGGGGCGTGTGATGTCTATATGGGATAGATATATATATATGGGGCGTGTGATGTCTATATGGGATATATATATATATATATGGGGCGTGTGATGTCTATATGGGATATATATATATATGGGGCGTGTGATGTCTATATGGGATATATATATATATATATGGGGCGTGTGATGTCTATATGGGATATATATATATGGGGCGTGTGATGTCTATATGGGATAGATATATATATATATGGGGCGTGTGATGTCTATATGGGATAACACCTAAGAAGTGCGGAATGTGAGTTGTTTGCACCTTTTTACTTCTATACCTCTTAGGACTCCACATATAGAACGCCTATAGATTACTGTATGTAAATTTTACAGCTTCCTATGAAATCCTCTACGTTGCTATTGAGGCTTTTATGCTGAGAAAACCTTCTGCTTATGGAGCTGTTACCCTAACCCTGAAATATTAGGAGACGTCCCCGGGGCGCGGGGAGATCTATAGAAGGAGATTTGGAAACGTTCTGTTTTTCCCTGGTAACAGGTTCTTGGAGGATTTGACCGGGTTCTCCTGGACGCTCCGTGCAGTGGAACTGGTATCATCAGCAAGGATCCGTCTGTGAAGACTAACAAGGTGGGTGCTGCCCATGGGGCGGGGGTGGCTGCTGCCCATGGGGCGGGGGTGGCTGCTGCCCATGGGGCGGGGGTGGCTGCTGCCCATGGGGCGGGGGTGGCTGCTGCCCATGGGGCGGGGGTGGCTGCTGCCCATGGGGCGGGGGTGGCTGCTGCCCATGGGGCGGGGGTGGCTGCTGCCCATGGGGCGGGGGTGGCTGCTGCCCATGGGGCGGGGGCGGCGGCTGCCCATGGGGCGGGGGCGGCGGCTGCCCATGGGGCGGGGGCGGCGGCTGCCCATGGGGCGGGGGCGGCTGCTGCCCATGGGGCGGGGGCGGCGGCTGCCCATGGGGCGGGGGCGGCGGCTGCCCATGGGGCGGGGGCGGCGGCTGCCCATGGGGCGGGGGCGGCGGCTGCCCATGGGGCGGGGGTGGCTGCTGCCCATGGGGCGGGGGCGGCCCTGGGGCGGGGGCGGCCCATGGCACGGGGCGGGGGCTGGCGCCGGCCTGTGTCCCCCCCATACTCAGGTCCTTCTCCCGTGTGCAGAGCCTGCAGGACCTCCAGCGCTGCGCCCACATCCAGAAGCAGCTGATCCTGAGCGCCATCGACTCTCTGGACGCCAAGTCTGCGAGCGGCGGCTTCCTGGTGTACTGCACGTGTTCTATCTCGGTAGGTGTCTCCGGGCTGATAACAGGGAGCAATCGCCCAGTCTTGAGGCTTCCCTGAGGCTCCTGTGTTTTTTAGGTGGAGGAGAACGAGTGGGTGGTGGATTACGCCCTGAAGAAGAGAAACGTCAAACTTGTCCCAACTGGTCTGGACTTTGGGAAAGAAGGATTTGTGAGGTGAGGAGCCGAGACTGTGACCGTTAACCCCTTCCCTCCCAGCACAGCGCCCTGCCTGGTACTGCAACCATGTGACATCCTCAGCTCCTCCCCCATTGCTTCCAGCCAATCAGAGGACGGCCCCATTCATCCCGGATCTCCCATAATTCTTCTCTTCCCTCAGGTTTAAGGAGCGGCACTTCCACCCGTCCCTTCGCCTAGCGCGCAGGTTTTACCCGCACACTCACAACATGGACGGCTTCTTCATCGCCAAACTGCGCAAATTTTCAAACTCCATCCCGACCACGAAAGAAGGTGAGAGGCGCACGCTGCGCGCATCGGATCACAGGATGAAATGTTAGGCCAGGAAGGACTGCGTGTGGTACCGGATCGTGGCTGGTACCGGAAAGATACTTTCCCACCATCCGGTCTTCACAGCTGCGTCCAGCAAACTCCAACATGAAAACTGGACGGCGCAATCATGTGACTCGTGCAGAGCGCAGTAGTATCCAGAAGTCAGTTTTCTGCCTGATAAAGATAAGGGACCTAATGCACAGAGCACAGCAGTGTGAGGTCTGATTACACATCTCTCCAGGGACAATACATAACACTGGCTGCAGAGAGCACAGAGCACAGCAGTGTGAGGTCTGATTACACATCTCTCCAGGGACAATACATAACACTGGCTGCAGAGAGCACAGAGCACAGCAGTGTGAGGTCTGATTACACCTCTCTCCAGGGACAATACATAACACTGGCTGCAGAGAGCACAGAGCACAGCCGTGTGAGGTCTGATTACACATCTCTCCAGGGACAATACATAACACTGGCTGCAGAGAGCACAGAGCACAGCAGTGTGAGGTGTGATTACACATCTCTCCAGAGACAATACATAACACTGGCTGCAGAGAGCACAGAGCACAGCAGTGTGAGGTCTGATTACACATCTCTCCAGGGACAATACATAACACTGGCTGCAGAGAGCACAGAACACAGCAGTGTGAGGTCTGATTACACATCTCTCCAGGGACAATACATAACACTGGCTGCAGAGAGCACAGAGCACAGCAGTGTGAGGTCTGATTACACATCTCTCCAGGGACAATACATAACACTGGCTGCAGAGAGCACAGAGCACAGCAGTGTGAGGTCTGATTACACATCTCTCCAGGGACAATACATAACACTGGCTGCAGAGAGCACAGAGCACAGCAGTGAGAGGTCTGATTACACATCTCTCCAGGGACAATACATAACACTGGCTGCAGAGAGCACAGAACACAGCAGTGTGAGGACAATACATTACACTGCTGACAGTCTCCTAACTTTCCATATACTTATCTCTCCTATTTGACAGAAGAACCTGCTGCAGAGAAGAAAACAGGACAGAAGGAGGCCGGTCCCAAACCTGCAACTCCAGAACCGACCAAGAAGGGGCAGAAGACCCCCCCAGCCCCAGGGCAGAAGACCCCCCCAGCCCCTAAATCAAAGGATAAGAAGAGTCAGAAGTTTAAGAAGCAGCAGAAGGTTTTCCAGAAGAAGCAGAAGCTTTTAATAAAGAAGAAGAAAGACAAAAAGAAGAATAAGAATAAATAGTATCAAGGCCTCTTCCAGACCCCAGACCCATCTCCGCGGTGGTCCCTGAACACTCATCCAGCAGACAGACAAATGGCCGACTCCATGAGATCAGCAGCCACTCAGCTCCATGTGTGTAACATGGTCCTGGACACAGTGGGACCATGAGATGCTCTGCAGGAGCGTGGACAGTCTATGCTGAGATGCTCTGCAGGAGCGTGGACAGTCTATGCTGAGATGCTCTGCAGATGTTGTAATTGGTCCCTTTTATTATAAGTTGATTATACACCAGGGGGTTGTGTGTTGTGTCTGTCTCCCCTCCTGGGCGGGGTCTGGGGTGAATTACACTACATTTCGGCTACACTGATAGTTCTGGGGATAGTCTGTACCTGGAATGAGCGCAGGGTGACACTAAAGGGTTATCTCCAAACTGATCACTTACCCTTAAAGACTTGAGGTTACCTGATTGTGGGTGACTACTACTTACCTCCCCGTCCCCCACATGTCCCAAACTTCATTTCTTATATCTTTGTATGGCCCCATACTACTATAATGCTGCCCCCTATATACAGGAATATAACTACTATAATACTGCCCCCTATGTACAGGAGTACTATATAATACAGCTATAATACTGCCCCCTATGTACAGGAATATAACTACTATAATACTGCCCCCTATGTACAGGAATATAACTACTATAATACTGCCCCCTATGTACAAGAATATAACTACTATGATACTGCCCCCTATGTACAGGAATATAACTACTATAATACTGCCCCCTATGTACAGGAATATAACTACTATAATACTGCTCCCTATGTACAGGAATATAACTACTATAATACTGCCCCCTATGTACAGGAATATAACTAATATAATACTGCCCCCTATGTACAGGAATATAACTACTATAATACTGCCCCCTATGTACAGGAATATAACTACTATAATACTGCCCCCTATGTACAGGAATATAACTACTATAATACTGCCCCCTATGTACAGGAATATAACTACTATAATACTGCCCCCTATGTACAGGAATATAACTACTATAATACTGCCCCCTATGTACAGGAATATAACTACTATAATACTGCCCCCTATGTACAGGAATATAACTACTATAATACTGCCCCTTATGTACAAGAATATAACTACTATAATACTGCCCCCTATGTACAGGAATATAACTACTATAATACTGCCCCCTATGTACAGGAATATAACTACTATAATACTGCCCCTATGTACAGGAATATAACTAATATAATACTGCCCCCTATGTACAGGAATATAACTACTATAATACTGCCCCCTATGTACAGGAATATAACTACTATAATACTGCCCCCTATGTACAAGAATATAACTACTATAATACTGCCCCCTATGTACAGGAATATAACTACTATAATACTGCCCCATATGTACAGGAATATAACTACTATAATACTGCCCCTATGTACAAGAATATAACTACTATAATACTGCCCCCTATGTACAGGAATATAACTACTATAATACTGCCCCCTATGTACAGGAATATAACTACTATAATACTGCCCCCTATGTACAGGAATATAACTACTATAATACTGCCCCCTATGTACAGGAATATAACTACTATAATACTGCCCCCTATGTACAGGAATATAACTACTATAATACTGCCCCCTATGTACAGGAATATAACTACTATAATACTGCCCCCTATGTACAGGAATATAACTACTATAATACTGCCCCCTATGTACAGGAATATAACTACTATAATACTGCCCCCTATGTACAGGGATATAACTACTATAATACTGCCCCCTATGTACAAGAATATAACTACTATAATACTGCCCCCTATGTACAGGAATATAACTACTATAATACTGCCTCCTATGTACAAGAATATAACTACTATAATACTGCCCCCTATGTACAGGAATATAACTACTATAATACTGCCCCCTATGTACAAGAATATAACTACTATAATACTGCCCCCTATGTACAGGAATATAACTACTATAATACTGCCCCCTATGTACAGGAATATAACTACTATAATACTGCCCCCTATGTACAAGAATATAACTACTATAATACTGCCCCCTATGTACAAGAATATAACTACTATAATACTGCCTCCTATGTACAGGAATATAACTACTATAATACTGCCCCCTATGTACAGGAATATAACTACTATAATACTGCCCCCTATGTACAGGAATATAACTACTATAATACTGCCCCCTATGTACAGGAATATAACTACTATAATACTGCCCCCTATGTACAGGGATATAACTACTATAATACTGCCCCCTATGTACAAGGATATAACTACTATAATACTGCCCCCTATGTACAAGAATATAACTACTATAATACTGCCTCCTATGTACAGGAATATAACTACTATAATACTGCCCCCTATGTACAGGAATATAACTACTATAATACTGCCCCCTATGTACAAGAATATAACTACTATAATACTGCCCCCTATGTACAAGAATATAACTACTATAATACTGCCTCCTATGTACAGGAATATAACTACTATAATACTGCCTCCTATGTACAGGAATATAACTACTATAATACTGCCCCCTATGTACAAGAATATAACTACTATAATACTGCCTCCTATGTACAGGAATATAACTACTATAATACTGCCCCCTATGTACAGGAATATAACTACTATAATACTGCCCCCTATGTACAAGAATATAACTACTATAATACTGCCCCCTATGTACAAGAATATAACTACTATAATACTGCCTCCTATGTACAGGAATATAACTACTATAATACTGCCTCCTATGTACAGGAATATAACTACTATAATACTGCCCCCTATGTACAGGAATATAACTACTATAATACTGCCCCCTATGTACAAGAATATAACTACTATAATACTGCCCCCTATGTACAAGAATATAACTACTATAATACTGCCTCCTATGTACAGGAATATAACTACTATAATACTACCCCTATGTACAGGAATATAACTACTATAATACTGCCCCCTATGTACAGGAATATAACTACTATAATACTGCCCCCTATGTACAGGGATATAACTACTATAATACTGCCCCCTATGTACAGGAATATAACTACTATAATACTGCCCCCTATGTACAGGGATATAACTACTATAATACTGCCCCCTATGTACAGGGATATAACTACTATAATACTGCCCCCTATGTACAGGAATATAACTACTATAATACTGCCCCCTATGTATAAGAATATCACTACTATAATACTGCCCCCTATGTACAAGAATGTAACTACTATAATACTGCCCCCTATGTACAAGAATATAACTACTATAATACTGCCCCCTATGTACAGGAATATAACTACCGTACTATAATACTGCCCCCTATGTACAGGAATATAACTACTATAATACTGCCCCCTATGTACAGGAATATAACTACTATAATACTGCCCCCTATGTACAGGAATATAACTACTATAATACTGCCCCCTATGTACAGGAATATAACTACTATAATACTGCCCCCTATGTACAAGAATATAACTACTATAATACTGCCCCCTATGTACAGGAATATAACTACTATAATACTGCCCCCTATGTACAAGAATGTAACTACTATAATACTGCCCCCTATGTACAAGAATATAACTACTATAATACTGCCCCCTATGTACAGGAATATAACTACCGTACTATAATACTGCCCCCTATGTACAGGAATATAACTACTATAATACTGCCCCCTATGTACAGGAATATAACTACTATAATACTGCCCCCTATGTACAGGAATATAACTACTATAATACTGCCCCCTATGTACAGGAATATAACTACTATAATACTGCCCCCTATGTACAGGAATATAACTACTATAATACTGCCCCCTATGTACAGGAATATAACTACTATAATACTGCCCCCTATGTACAGGAATATAACTACTATAATACTGCCCCCTATGTACAAGAATATAACTACTATAATACTGCCCCCTATGTACAGGAATATAACTACTATAATACTGCCCCCTATGTACAAGAATGTAACTACTATAATACTGCCCCCTATGTACAAGAATATAACTACTATAATACTGCCCCCTATGTACAGGAATATAACTACCGTACTATAATACTGCCCCCTATGTACAGGAATATAACTACTATAATACTGCCCCCTATGTACAGGAATATAACTACTATAATACTGCCCCCTATGTACAGGAATATAACTACTATAATACTGCCCCCTATGTACAGGAATATAACTACTATAATACTGCCCCCTATGTACAAGAATATAACTACTATAATACTGCCCCCTATGTACAGGAATATAACTACTATAATACTGCCCCCTATGTACAAGAATATAACTACTATAATACTGCCCCCTATGTACAGGAATATAACTACTATAATACTGCCCCCTATGTACAAGAATATAACTACTATAATACTGCCCCCTATGTACAAGAATATAACTACTATAATACTGCCCCCTATGTACAGGAATATAACTACTATAATACTGCCCCCTATGTACAGGAATATAACTACTATAATACTGCCCCCTATGTACAAGAATATAACTACTATAATACTGACCCCTATGTACAAGAATATAACTACTATAATACTGCCCCCTATGTACAGGAATATAACTACTATAATACTGCCCCCTATGTACAGGAATATAACTACTATAATACTGCCCCCTATGTACAAGAATATAACTACTATAATACTGCCCCCTATGTACAAGAATATAACTACTATAATACTGCCTCCTATGTACAGGAATATAACTACTATAATACTGCCCCCTATGTACAGGAATATAACTACTATAATACTGCCCCCTATGTACAGGAATATAACTGCTATAATACTGCCCCCTATGTACAGGAATATAACTACTATAATACTGCCCCTATGTACAGGAATATAACTACTATAATACTGCCCCCTATGTACAGGAATATAACTACTATAATACTGCCCCCTATGTACAGGAATATAACTACTATAATACTGCCCCCTATGTACAGGAATATAACTACTATAATACTGCCCCCTATGTACAAGAATATAACTACTATAATACTGCCCCCCTATGTACAGGAATATAACTACTATAATACTGCCCCCTATGTACAAGAATATAACTACTATAATACTGCCCCCTATGTACAGGGATATAACTACTATAATACTGCCCCCCTATGTACAGGAATATAACTACTATAATACTGCCCCCTATGTACAAGAATATAACTACTATAATACTGCCCCCTATGTACAAGAATATAACTACTATAATACTGCCCCCTATGTACAAGAATATAACTACTATAATACTGCCCCCTATGTACAGGAATATAACTACTATAATACTGCTCCCTGTGTACAGGAATATAACTACTATAATACTGCCCCCTATGTACAGGAATATAACTACTATAATACTGCCCCTATGTACAGGAATATAACTACTATAATACTGCCCCTATGTACAGGAATATAACTACTATAATACTGCCCCCTATGTACAGGGATATAACTACTATAATACTGCCCCCTATGTACAGGAATATAACTACTATAATACTGCCCCCTATGTACAAGAATATAACTACTATAATACTGCTCCCTATGTACAAGAATATAACTACTATAATACTGCCCCCTATGTACAAGAATATAACTACTATAATACTGCCCCCTATGTACAGGGATATAACTACTATAATACTGCCCCCTATGTACAGGAATATAACTACTATAATACTGCCCCTATGTACAAGAATGTAACTACTATAATACTGCCCCCTATGTACAGGAATATAACTACTATAATACTGCCCCCTATGTACAGGAATATAACTACTATAATACTGCCCCCTATGTACAGGAATATAACTACTATAATACTGCCCCCTATGTACAGGAATATAACTACTATAATACTGCCCCCTATGTACAAGAATATAACTACTATAATACTGCCCTCTATGTACAGGGATATAACTACTATAATACTGCCCCCTATGTACAGGGATATAACTACTATAATACTGCCCCCTATGTACAGGAATATAACTACTATAATACTGCCCCCTATGTACAGGAATATAACTACTATAATAGTGCCCCCTATGTACAGGAATATAACTGCTATAATACTGCCCCCTATGTACAGGAATATAACTACTATAATACTGCCCCCTATGTACAAGAATATAACTACTATAATACTGCCCCCTATGTACAGGAATATAACTACTATAATACTGCCCCCTATGTACAGGAATATAACTACTATAATACTGCCCCCTATGTACAAGAATATAACTACTATAATACTGCCCCCTATGTACAGGAATATAACTACTATAATACTGCCTCCTATGTACAGGAATATAACTACTATAATACTACCCCTATGTACAGGAATATAACTACTATAATACTGCCCCTATGTACAGGAATATAACTACTATAATACTGCCCCCTATGTACAGGAATATAACTACTATAATAGTGCCCCCTATGTATACAGCCTGACACCCTTGTATACAGCGAGCCCCCCACTATATAGAGCCAGACACCCCCCCCCCCCCCTTTCTGCAGATGGTGTCTCTGAGGGTGCGGGGTAACCCCATAGCACTGCCCCTCCCCCGGTGTCGCATCTTATGTTCAGGTGTCAGTAAATTACTGGGGTTCATGATCCATGGGCCGCACTCATCCACTTCCTTGTTTCTAATTTCTTTTAAAGGGATTGTAGCAACCTCGATCTTCATTCTCCTAAATTGTGGTCGAATGATTGGAGTCGGATTCGGGGTGTTCCCAGGCAGCTGTCTCTATCCGTGGAAATCGACAGCTGCGGCTGAAATGTGAGAGTGAGGAATTCTGGGACGTCATTCACAAGAGTCCGGAGTGGGGGATGTTATACTGGTCATTGGCCTCTTAAAGGGGTTGTCTGTGGTGTCCAGTGGAGAGGGGGAACCTCAAGCCTAATATTTCTTAAGGGTTCCTACAATATCCCATGGAATTCCCAGGAGCCATATTGGGGCACATTCACTAAGGGTCCGTCAGACGCATTCCATCAGCTTTCTTTAATTTTTCCGTTTTGCGGTGTATTGCTCCGTGTTGCCCACGCGGTCGGATTGTGTCGCATCGGCGCCGGTTTGCATGCGACACAAATCGGGGACCGTGGATGTCGGACAAATCAACGGATTCAGACAGCACTCACATGCACCAGGAAGAAGAAGGTGAACTCCGGGGACCTGAGCGGGGAAGCGACACATGCAGGATATCGGACGCAGGATCTTAGTGACTCCCCGCACAGCGCATTATACACGGACAATGCACTTACATGCACCAGGAAGAAGAAGGTGAACTCCGGGGACCTGAGCGGGTAAGCGACACATGCAGGATATCGGGCGCAGGATCTTAGTGACTCCCCGCACAGCGCATTATACACAGACAATGCACTTACATGCACCAGGAAGAAGAAGGTGAACTCCTGGGACCTGAGCGGGGAAGTGACACATGCAGGATATCTGGCGCAGGATCTTAGTGACTCCCCGCACAGCACATTATACACGGACAATGCACTTACATGCACCAGGAAGAAGAAGGTGAACTCCAGGGACCTGAGCGGGGAAGCGACACATGCAGGATATCGGGCGCACGATCTTAGTGACTCCCCGCACAGCGCATTATACACAGACAATGCACTTACATGCACCAGGAAGAAGAAGGTGAACTCCGGGGACCTGAGCGGGGAAGTGACACATGCAGGATATCGGGCGCAGGATCTTAGTGACTCCCCGCACAGCGCATTATACACGGACAATGCACTTACATGCACCAGGAAGAAGAAGGTGAACTCCGGGGACCTGAGCGGGGAAGCGACACATGCAGGATATCGGGAGCACGATCTTAGTGACTCCCCGCACAGCACATTATACACGGACAATGCACTTACATGCACCAGGAAGAAGAAGGTGAACTCCGGGGACCTGAGTGGGGAAGCGACACATGCAGGATATCCGGTGCAGGATCTTAGTGACTCCCCGCACAGCACATTATACACGGACAATGCACTTACATGCACCAGGAAGAAGAAGGTGAACTCCGGGGACCTGAGCGGGGAAGTGACACATGCAGGATATCGGGCGCAGGATCTTAGTGACTCCCCACACAGCGCATTATACACGGACAATGCACTTACATGCACCAGGAAGAAGAAGGTGAACTCCAGGGACCTGAGCGGGGAATTGACACATGCAGGATATCGGGAGCACGATCTTAGTGACTCCCCGCACAGCGCATTATACACGGACAATGCACTTACATGCACCAGGAAGAAGAAGGTGAACTCCAGGGACCTGAGCGGGGAAGCGACACATGCAGGATATCGGGTGCAGGATCTTTGTGACTCCCCGCACAGCGCATTATACACGGACAATGCACTTACATGCACCAGGAAGAAGAAGGTGAACTCCCGGGACCTGAGCGGGGAAGTGACACATGCAGGATATCGGGTGCAGGATCTTAGTGACTCCCCGCACAGCGCATTATACACAGACAATGCACTTACATGCACCAGGAAGAAGAAGGTGAACTCCGGGGACCTGAGCGGGGAAGCGACACATGCAGGATATCGGGCGCAGGATCTTAGTGACTCCCCGCACAGCGCATTATACACGGACAATGCACTTACATGCACCAGGAAGAAGAAGGTGAACTCCGGGGACCTGAGCGGGGAAGCGACACATGCAGGATATCGGGGGCAGGATCTTAGTGACTCCCCGCACAGCGCATTATACACGGACAATGCACTTACATGCACCAGGAAGAAGAAGGTGAACTCCGGGGACCTGAGCGGGGAAGTGACACATGCAGGATATCGGGCGCAGGATCTTAGTGACTCCCCGCACAGCACATTATACACAGACAATGCACTTACATGCACCAGGAAGAAGAAGGTGAACTCCAGGGACCTGAGCGGGGAAGCGACACATGCAGGATATCGGGTGCAGGATCTTAGTGACTCCCCGCACAGCGCATTATACACGGACAATGCACTTACATGCACCAGGAAGAAGAAGGTGAACTCCAGGGACCTGAGCGGGGAAGCGACACATGCAGGATATCGGGCGCAGGATCTTAGTGACTCCCCGCACAGCGCATTATACACGGACAATGCACTTACATGCACCAGGAAGAGGGTGAACTCCGGGGACCTGAGCGGGGAAGCGACACATGCAGGATATCGGGCGCAGGATCTTAGTGACTCCCCGCACAGCACATTATAAACGGACAATGCACTTACATGCACCAGGAAGAAGAAGGTGAACTCCGGGGACCTGAGCGGGGAAGCGACACATGCAGGATATCGGGCGCAGGATCTTAGTGACTCCCTGCACAGCGCATTATACATGGACAATGCACTTACATGCACCAGGAAGAAGAAGGTGAACTCCGGGGACCTGAGCGGGGAAGCGACACATGCAGGATATCAGGCGCAGGATCTTAGTGACTCCCGCACAGCGCATTATACACGGACAATGCACTTACATGCACCAAGAAGAAGAAGGTGAACTCCAGGGACCTGAGCGGGGAAGCGACACATGCAGGATATCGGGTGCAGGATCATAGTGACTCCCCGCACAGCGTATTATACACGGACAATGCACTTACATGCACCAGGAAGAAGAAGGTGAACTCCGGGGACCTGAGCGGGGAAGCGACACATGCAGGATATCGGGCACAGGATCTTAGTGACTCCTCGCACAGCACATTATACACGGACAATGCACTTACATGCACCAGGAAGAAGAAGGTGAACTCCGGGGACCTGAGCGGGGAAGCGACACATGCAGGATATCAGGCGCAGGATCTTAGTGACTCCCCGCACAGCGCATTATACACGGACAATGCACTTACATGCACCAGGAAGAAGAAGGTGAACTCCGGGGACCTGAGCGGGGAAGCGACACATGCAGGATATCGGGCGCAGGATCTTAGTGACTCCCTGCACAGCGCATTATACACGGACAATGCACTTACATGCACCAGGAAGAAGAAGGTGAACTCCGGGGACCTGAGCGGGGAAGCGACACATGCAGGATATCAGGCGCAGGATCTTAGTGACTCCCGCACACAGCGCATTATACACGGACAATGCACTTACATGCACCAAGAAGAAGAAGGTGAACTCCAGGGACCTGAGCGGGGAAGCGACACATGCAGGATATCGGGCGCAGGATCATAGTGACTCCCCGCAAAGCGCATTATACACGGACAATGCACTTACATGCACCAGGAAGAAGAAGGTGAACTCCAGGGACCTGAGCGGGGAAGTGACACATGCAGGATATCGGGCGCAGGGTCTTAGTGACTCCCCGCACAGCGCATTATACACGGACAATGCACTTACATGCACCAGGAAGAAGAAGGTGAACTCCAGGGACCTGAGCAGGGAAGCGACACATGCAGGATTTCGGGCGCAGGATCTTAGTGACTCCCCGTGCAGCGCATTATACACGGACAATGCACTTACATGCACCAGGAAGAAGAAGGTGAACTCCGGGGACCTGAGCGGGGAGGCGACACACGCAGGATATCGGGTGCACGATCTTAGTGACTCCCCGCACAGCGCATTATACACGGACAATGCACTTACATGCACCAGGCAGAAGAAGGTGAACTCCAGGGAACTGAGCGGGGAAGTGACACATGCAGGATATCGGGCGCAGGATCTTAGTGACTCCCCGCACAGCGCATTATACACAGACAATGCACTTACATGCACCAGGAAGAAGAAGGTGAACTCCGGGGACCTGAGCGGGGAAGCGACACATGCAGGATATCGGGCGCAGGATCTTAGTGACTCCCCGCACAGCGCATTATACACGGACAATGCACTTACATGTACCAGGAAAAAGAAGGTGAACTCCGGGGACCTGAGCGGGGAAGCGACACATGCAGAATATCGGGCGCAGGATCTTAGTGACTCCCCGCACAGCGCATTATACACGGACGATGCCCTTACATGCACCAGGAAGAAGAAGGTGAACTCCAGGGACCTGAGCGGGGAAGCGACACATGCAGGATATCCGGTGCAGGATCTTAGTGACTCCCCGCACAGCGCATTATACACGGACAATGCACTTACATGCACCAGGAAGAAGACGGTGAACTCCGGGGACCTGAGCGGGGAAGCGACACATGCAGGATATCGGGTGCAGGATCTTAGTGACTCCCTGCACAGCACATTATACACGGACAATGCACTTACATGCTCCGGGAAGAAGAAGGTGAACTCCAGGGACCTGAGCGGGGAAGCGACACATGCAGGATATCGGGTGCAGGATCTTAGTGACTCCCCGCACAGCGCATTATACACGGACAATGCACTTACATGCACCAGGAAGAAGAAGGTGAACTCCGGGGACCTGAGCGGGGAAGCGACACATGCAGGATATCGGGCGCAGGATCTTAGTGACTCCCCGCACAGCGCATTATACACGGACAATGCACTTACATGTACCAGGAAAAAGAAGGTGAACTCCGGGGACCTGAGCGGGGAAGCGACACATGCAGGATATCGGGCGCAGGATCTTAGTGACTCCCCGCACAGCGCATTATACACGGACGATGCACTTACATGCACCAGGAAGAAGAAGGTGAACTCCAGGGACCTGAGCGGGGAAGCGACACATGCAGGATATCCGGTGCAGGATCTTAGTGACTCCCCGCACAGCGCATTATACACGGACAATGCACTTACATGCACCAGGAAGAAGAAGGTGAACTCCGGGGACCTGAGAGGGGAAGCGACACATGCAGGATATCGGGCGCAGGATCTTAGTGACTCCCCGCACAGCGCATTATACACGGACAATGCACTTACATGCACCGAGAAGAAGAAGGTGAACTCCGGGGACCTGAGCGGGGAAGTGACACATGCAGGATATCGGGTGCAGGATCTTAGTGACTCCCCGCACAGCGCATTATACACGGACAATGCACTTACATGCACCAGGAAGGAGAAGGTGAACTCCGGGGACCTGAGCGGGGAAGTGACACATGCAGGATATCGGGCGCAGGATCTTAGTGACTCCCCGCACAGCGCATTATACACGGACAATGCACTTACATGCACCAGGAAGAAGAAGGTGAACTCCGGGGACCTGAGCGGGGAAGCGACACATGCAGGATATCGGGCGCAGGATCTTAGTGACTCCCCGCACAGCGCATTATACACAGACAATGCACTTACATGCACCAGGAAGAAGAAGGTGAACTCCAGGGACCTGAGCGGGGAAGAGACACATGCAGGATATCGGGTGCACGATCTTAGTGACTCCCCGCACAGCGCATTATACACGGACAATCTACTTCCTGGTGCATGAAAGTGCAAGGTGAACTCCGGGGACCTGAGCGGGGAAGCGACACATGCAGGATATCGGGCGCAGGATCTTAGTGACTCCCCGCACAGCGCATTATACACGGACAATGCACTTACATGCACCAGGAGGAAGAAGGTGAACTCCAGGGACCTGAGCAGGGAAGCAACACATGCAGGATATCGGGTGCACGATCTTAGTGACTCCCCGCACAGCGCATTATACACGGACAATGCACTTACATGCACCAGGAAGAAGAAGGTGAACTCCGGGGACCTGAGCGGGGAAGCGACACATGCAGGATATCGGGCGCAGGATCTTAGTGACTCCCCGCACAGCGCATTATACACGGACAATGCACTTACATGCACCAGGAGGAAGAAGGTGAACTCCAGGGACCTGAGCAGGGAAGTGACACATGCAGGATATCGGGTGTACGATCTTAGTGACTCCCTGCACAGCACATTATACACGGACAATGCACTTACATGCACCAGGAAGAAGAAGGTGAACTCCGGGGACCTGAGCGGGGAAGCGACACATGCAGAATATCGGGCGCAGGATCTTAGTGACTCCCCGCACAGCGCATTATACACGGACAATGCACTTACATGCACCAGGAAGAAGAAGGTTAACTCCGGGGACCTGAGCGGGGAAGTGACACATGCAGGATATCGGGTGCACGATCTTAGTGACTCCCCGCACAGCGTATTATACACGTACAATGCACTTACATGCACCAGGAAGAAGAAGGTGAACTCCGGGGACCTGAGCGGGGAAGCGACACATGCAGGATATCGGGCGCAGGATCTTAGTGACTCCCCGCACAGCACATTATACACGGACAATGCACTTACATGCACCAGGAAGAAGAAGGTGAACTCCAGGGACCTGAGCGGGGAAGCGACACATGCAGGATATCGGGCGCAGGATCTTAGTGACCCCCGCACAGCGCATTATACACGGACAATGCACTTACATGCACCAGGAAGAAGAAGGTGAACTCCGGGGACCTGAGCGGGGAAGCGACTTATGCAGGATATCGGGCGCATGATCTTAGTGACTCCCCGCACAGCGCAATATACAGGGACAATGCACTTACATGCACCAGGAAGAAGAAGGTGAACTCCGGGGACCTGAGCGGGTAAGTGACACATGCAGGATATCGGGCGCAGGATCTTAGTGACTCCCTGCACAGCGCATTATACACGGACAATGCACTTACATGCACCAGGAAGAAGAAGGTGAACTCCGGGGACCTGAGCGGGTAAGTGACACATGCAGGATATCGGGTGCAGGATCTTAGTGACTCCCCGCACAGAGCATTATACACGGACAATGCACTTACATGCACCAGGAAGAAGAAGGTGAACTCCGGGGACCTGAGCGGGGAAGCGACACATGCAGGATATCGGGCGCAGGATCCTAGTGACTCCCCGCACAGCGCATTATACACAGACAATGCACTTACATGCACCGGGAAGAAGAAGGTGAACTCCAGGGACCTGAGCGGGGAAGTGACACATGCAGGATATCGGGCGCAGGATCTTAGTGACTCCCCGCACAGCGCATTATACACGGACAATGCACTTACATGCACCAGGAAGAAGAAGGTGAACTCCGGGGACCTGAGCGGGGAAGTGACACATGCAGGATATCGGGCGCAGGATCTTAGTGACTCCCCGCACAGCGCATTATACACGGACAATGCACTTACATGCACCAGGAAGAAGAAGGTGAACTCCGGGGACCTGAGCGGGGAAGTGACACATGCAGGATATCGGGTGCAGGATCTTAGTGACTCCCCGCACAGCGCATTATACACGGACAAAGCACTTACATGCACCAGGAAGAAGAAGGTGAACTCCGGGGACCTGAGCAGGGAAGCGACACATGCAGGATATCGGGCGCAGGATCTTAGTGACTCCCCGCACAGCGCATTATACACGGACAATGCACTTACATGCACCAGGAAGAAGAAGGTGAACTCCGGGGACCTGAGCGGGGAAGCGACACATGCAGGATATCGGGCGCAGGATCTTAGTGACCCCCGCACAGCGCATTATACACGGACAATGTACTTACATGCACCAGGAAGAAGAAGGTGAACTCCGGGGACCTGAGCGGGGAAGCGACACATGCAGGATATCGGGCGCAGGATCTTAGTGACCCCCGCACAGCGCATTATACACGGACAATGCACTTACATGCACCAGGAAGAAGAAGGTGAACTCCGGGGACCTGAGCGGGGAAGCGACTTATGCAGGATATCGGGCGCATGATCTTAGTGACTCCCCGCACAGCGCAATATACAGGGACAATGCACTTACATGCACCAGGAAGAAGAAGGTGAACTCCGGGGACCTGAGCGGGGAAGTGACACATGCAGGATATCGGGCGCAGGATCTTAGTGACTCCCTGCACAGCGCATTATACACGGACAATGCACTTACATGCACCAGGAAGAAGAAGGTGAACTCCAGGGACCTGAGCGGGGAAGTGACACATGCAGGATATCGGGCGCAGGATCTTAGTGACTCCCCGCACAGCACATTATACACGGACAATGCACTTACATGCACCAGGAAGAAGAAGGTGAACTCCGGGGACCTGAGCGGGGAAGAGACACATGCAGGATATCGGGTGCAGGATCTTAGTGACTCCCCGCACAGCGCATTATACACGATCAATGCACTTACATGCACCAGGAAGAAGAAGGTGAACTCCGGGACCTGAGCGGGGAAGCGACACATGCAGGATATCGGGCGCAGGATCTTAGTGACTCCCCGCACAGCGCATTATACACGGACAATGCACTTACATGCACCAGGAAGAAGAAGGTGAACTCCAGGGACCTGAGCGGGGAAGTGACACATGCAGGATATCGGGCGCAGGATCTTAGTGACTCCCCGCACAGCACATTATACACGGACAATGCACTTATATGCACCAGGAAGAAGAAGGTGAACTCCGGGGACCTGAGCGGGGAAGCGACACATGCAGGATATCGGGTGCAGGATCTTAGTGACTCCCCGCACAGCACATTATACACGGACAATGCTCTTACATGCACCAGGAAGAAGAAGGTGAACTCCAGGGACCTGAGCGGGGAAGCGACACATGCAGGATATCGGGCGCAGGATCTTAGTGACTCCCCGCACAGCGCATTATACACGGACAATGCACTTACATGCACCAGGAAGAAGAAGGTGAACTCTGGGGACCTGAGCGGGGAAGCGACACATGCAGGATATCGGGCGCAGGATCTTAGTGACTCCCCGCACAGCGTATTATACACAGACAATGCACTTACATGCACCGGGAAGAAGAAGGTGAACTCCAGGGACCTGAGCGGGGAAGTGACACATGCAGGATATCGGATGCACGATCTTAGTGACTCCCCGCACAGCGCATTATACACGGACAATGCACTTACATGCACCAGGAAGAAGAAGGTGAACTCCGGGGACCTGAGCGGGGAAGTGACACATGCAGGATATCGGGCGCAGGATCTTAGTGACTCCCCGCACAGCGTATTATACACAGACAATGCACTTACATGCACCGGGAAGAAGAAGGTGAACTCCAGGGACCTGAGCGGGGAAGTGACACATGCAGGATATCGGATGCACGATCTTAGTGACTCCCCGCACAGCGCATTATACACGGACAATGCACTTACATGCACCAGGAAGAAGAAGGTGAACTCCGGGGACCTGAGCGGGGAAGTGACACATGCAGGATATCGGACGCACAATCTTAGTGACTCCCCGCACAGCGCATTATACACGGACAATGCACTTACATGCACCAGGAAGAAGAAGGTGAACTCCGGGGACCTGAGCGGGGAAGAGACACATGCAGGATATCGGGTGCAGGATCTTAGTGACTCCCCGCACAGCGCATTATACACGGACAATGCACTTACATGCACCAGGAAGAAGAAGGTGAACTCCAGGGAACTGAGCGGGGAAGTGACACATGCAGGATATCGGGTGCACGATCTTAGTGACTCCCCGCACAGCGCATTATACACGGACAATGGACTTACATGCACCAGGAAGAAGAAGGTGAACTCCGGGGACCTGAGCGGGGAAGTGACACATGCAGGATATCGGATGCAGGATCTTAGTGACTCCCCGCACAGCGCATTATACACGGACAATGCACTTACATGCACCAGGAAGAAGGAGGTGAACTCCAGGGACCTGAGCGGGGAAGTGACACATGCAGGATATCGGGCGCAGGATCTTAGTGACTCCCCGCACAGCACATTATACACGGACAATGCACTTACATGCACCAGGAAGAAGAAGGTGAACTCCAGGGACCTGAGCAGGGAAGTGACACATGCAGGATATCGGGGGCAGGATCTTAGTGACTCCCCGCACAGCGCATTATACACGGACAATGCACTTACATGCACCAGGAAGAAGAAGGTGAACTCCGGGGACCTGAGCGGGGAAGCGACACATGCAGGATATCGGGTGCAGGATCTTAGTGACTCCCCGCACAGCGCAATATACAGGGACAATGCACTCACATGCACCAGGAAGAAGAAGGTGAACTCCAGGGACCTGAGCGGGGAAGCAACACATGCAGGATATCGGGCGCAGGATCTTAGTGACTCCCCGCACAGCGCATTATACACGGACAATGCACTTACATGCACCAGGAAGAAGAAGGTGAACTCCGGGGACCTGAGCGGGGAAGCGACACATGCAGGATATCGGGCACATGATCTTAGTGACTCCCCGCACAGCGCATTATACACGGACAATGCACTTACATGCACCAGGAAGAAGAAGGTGAACTCCGGGGACCTGAGCGGGGAAGTGACACATGCAGGATATCTAGCGCAGGATCTTAGTGACTCCCCGCACAGCGCATTATACACGGACAATGCACTTACATGCACCAGGAAGAAGAAGGTGAACTCCAGGGACCTGAGCGGGGAAGCAACACATGCAGGATATCGGGCGCAGGATCTTAGTGACTCCCCGCACAGCGCATTATACACGGACAATGCACTTACATGCACCAGAAAGAAGAAGGTGAACTCCAGGGACCTAAGCGGGGAAGCGACACATGCAGGATATCGGGTGCAGGATCTTAGTGACTCCTCGCACAGCGCATTATACACGGACAATGCACTTACATGCACCAGGAAGAAGAAGGTGAACTCCAGGGACCTGAGCGGGGAAGTGACACATGCAGGATATCGGGCGCAGGATCTTAGTGACTCCCCGCACAGCGCATTATACACAGACAATGCACTTACATGCACCAGGAAGAAGAAGGTGAACTCCGGGGACCTGAGCGGGGAAGCGACACATGCAGGATATCGGGCACATGATCTTAGTGACTCCCCGCACAGCGCATTATACACAGACAATGCACTTACATGCACCAGGAAGAAGAAGGTGAACTCCAGGGACCTGAGCGGGGAAGCGACACATGCAGGATATCGGGCGCAGGATCTTAGTGACTCCCCGCACAGCGCATTATACACGGACAATGCACTTACATGCACCAGGAAGAAGAAGGTGAACTCCAGGGACCTGAGCGGGGAAGTGACACATGCAGGATATCGGGCGCAGGATCTTAGTGAATGGCAGCAGACCCGAATCATTGTTGGACATTCTGGATCGGCGGCGTCAACGGGACGGGTAAGTAAATGTGCCCCATGGTCTCTGATCCTTGCCCTTCGTGGCGTTATGTGGCGGAGGGAAGCGTGTGGCGACTGGTTACTATGACAGCCGGGAGTCTCTGAGACCATCAGACCTGAGCCCTCGCAGTATAAGGTCGGGTTAGTGATCGGGAGGTGATTGTACACGCTGACCCTAACACATGAGCCCCCACATTGTCTCCACAAAACGCACCTATAGGCCTTTAAGACATAAACCTCAGTTCATTGGTAAACTTTGTGCTTGTTCTCATGATCTCTGCTTGCTGCCAGTGAATGGAGACCTTGGTCACATCCAGAAGTTGTGATCCCGTGTGTTCGGGTGTAATTTGGTCCTGATTCATGGAGGCCTTTCACCCATTTCTGTAATGTAATCCATAGCGGATCTACCATAAAATCCATCCTGACAAACCCGGACGTTACCTATAGATCCCGGCACTGGGACTGTGGGATCTTCTTATATTTCTTATCCTTCCTTCTGTTATCAACTTTTATAATGCTAATGAGTCTGAGGGGCTTCAGGGGCGTTACCAGAGCCCCTCTGTGCTGTAGCTGTTACACTGTATCCCCTCATGCTGTAATCTTTCACAGCGGGAGGGGGAAGTGCTGCTGCGCAGTGTAACAGCCTGTGAAACTACAGCACAGAGGGGTTCTGGTAACATTGCCGGAAAGCCCTTCTGGCAAATTAGAATAATTATTAAAGTTGATTTTGGAAGAAAGGATAAGAAATATCCCTGTGCCTGGATCTATGGGTAATGTCCCGGGTTATCAGGATGGATTTGGATGGGAGATCTGTGGATTTGTGTGATGCTCCGCCCTCCACCCAGCGATTACCTACAACTGTAATTAGAGACTTTTTTGGGAAGATCCCGTACGAGGAGTCGCACAAGACGCTGGGGGAGGGGACGGAACGAAGCTTCAGCCGTCACATGTAGTTTGTGGTCCCGGGGCCCCGCACGGTGTTTGTCTGTATATAAAGGTCTGCTGCTTCCGAACCCTTCTCCTAAACCTCGGCCTTATCCCGTATTCTCCCTAAGCTCCGCCCCTTTATCCTGGAAGTCTTCCCTGTGATTCCCAGTAACTTTGTGTTCTGAGTCGTTGCTGCAGACAATTCTTGCAGAACTTGTATGATCTCAGATTATAGGATGTAGAATTCGTCTGCCTCCTGATTGGTTGATCTTGTGGTTGTGTTCTCTCCCTGTTTTGCCCCCCAGGTGCAGATTCTGGGAGCGCCCTCCCCCCTCTCTCTCTGCAGTGGAGCAGGAATGTCCCCCCTCTCGCAGCGTCACAGCTCTCCCTCCAGTCATCCTGACAGCACAGAGGATGCTGTGACTCCCCCTCCCACCACCACCACCATCATCCTCCTCCTCCGCTCTGCAGTGCTCACATCACCCGGCTATGAATCCTCTACTGACTCCCAATCTGCTCCTGGTTTCCTCGGATTCCCCCCTGCAGCCGGACGAGAGCCCCCCATCCCCGCCGCAGTCCTCCTTAGTCCTGGGGGCCCCCTATGCTCAAGGTGGAGGGGCCTCAGCTTTGCGCAATGACTTTGGTTCTAACATCAGCGTCTTGAAGACCCTCAACTTGAGGTTCCGCTGCTTCCTGGCCAAGGTCCATGAGCTAGAGCGCAGGAATCGCTCCCTGGAGAGGGCCCTGGAACGCGCGCAGGGTGCGGGGCCCATCACCCGGGACCAGGCTGTCCAGACCGGCTTTGTGGGGCCCATCTTACCACCGCCTCTCCTGGGGCTCACCCGGCCCACCCCTCCTCCGCCTCAGCCGTGGGTGTACGGGGCGCGGAGGCTGATGACCAGGTCCGATGTGGGTGCTGGGTGTGGAGCTTATTGGGGTCACTCTGATGGGGTGGGGGTTCAGACCGATACCATCACCCCTGAGATCCGGGCGCTCTACAATGTTCTGGGGAAGGTCAAGAGGGAGCGAGACGCCTACAAGCAGAGGTAAGGACAGTCCCTTTAATGTTCTACATGTGGTACCCAACTTTCCAACAGCCCTGAACGGCAGACGAAACCTTACGGCACATCCCACTCCGGGGTCACTAGGACTGTAAGTACCGGAGTTCTCTCTCACTTTATACTCATCTGATACAAGAGCTTCCTGGGCCACAGAGCTGACGCTCTACAAGGCTGAGGAGGGAGGAGCCAGGGAGCAGATTGTTACATATAGAAATAAACCAGAAGAAACTCATCACATAATATCCAGAAATATCCCACACAATATATGAACGTAACCAACAGCGACACTGTTATGGGGGATGTGTAGGTGACACTGTTATGGGGGATGTGTAGGTGACACTGTTATGGGGGATGTGTAGGTGACACTGTTATGGGGGGATGTGTAGGTGACACTGTTGTGGGGGGATGTGTAGGTGACACTGTTATGGGAGGATGTGTAGGTGACACTGTTATGGGGGGATGTGTAGATGACACTGTTATGGGGGATGTGTAGGTGACACTGTTATGGGGGATGTGTAGGTGACACTGTTATGGGGGGATGTGTAGGTGACACTGTTATGGGGGATGTGTAGGTGACACTGTTATGGGGGATGTGTAGGTGACACTGTTATGGGGGAGGTGTAGGTGACACTGTTATGGGGGAGGTGTAGGTGACACTGTTATGGGGGGATGTGTAGGTGACACTGTTATGGGGGATGTGTAGGTGACACTGTTAGGGGGGGATGTGTAGGTGACACTGTTATGGGGGGAGGTGTAGGTGACACTGTTATGGGGGATGTGTAGGTGACACTGTTATGGGGGGATGTGTAGGTGACACTGTTATGGGGGGATGTGTAGGTGACACTGTTATGGGGGGATGTGTAGATGACACTGTTATGGGGGGAGGTGTAGGTGACACTGTTATGGGGGATGTGTAGGTGACACTGTTATGGGGGATGTGTAGGTGACACTGTTATGGGGGGATGTGTAGGTGACACTGTTATGGGGGGATGTGTAGGTGACACTGTTATGGGGGGATGTGTAGATGACACTGTTATGGGGGATGTGTAGGTGACACTGTTATGGGGGATGTGTAGGTGACACTGTTATGGGGGATGTGTAGGTGACACTGTTATGGGGGGATGTGTAGGTGACACTGTTATGGGGGGATGTGTAGGTGACACTGTTATGGGGGATGTGTAGGTGACACTGTTATGGGGGGATGTGTAGGTGACACTGTTATGGGGGATGTGTAGGTGACACTGTTATGGGGGATGTGTAGGTGACACTGTTATGGGGGAGGTGTAGGTGACACTGTTATGGGGGATGTGTAGATGACACTGTTATGGGGGGATGTGTAGGTGACACTGTTATGGGGGATGTGTAGGTGACACTGTTATGGGGGGATGTGTAGGTGACACTGTTATGGGGGGATGTGTAGGTGACACTGTTATGGGGGGATGTGTAGATGACACTGTTATGGGGGGATGTGTAGGTGACACTGTTATGGGGGATGTGTAGGTGACACTGTTATGGGGGGATGTGTAGGTGACACTGTTATGGGGGATGTGTAGGTGACACTGTTATGGGGGATGTGTAGGTGACACTGTTATGGGGGAGGTGTAGGTGACACTGTTATGGGGGATGTGTAGGTGACACTGTTATGGGGGGATGTGTAGGTGACACTGTTATGGGGGATGTGTAGGTGACACTGTTATGGGGGAGGTGTAGATGACACTGTTATGGGGGGATGTGTAGGTGACACTGTTATGGGGGATGTGTAGGTGACACTGTTATGGGGGATGTGTAGAAGACACTGTTATGGGGGAGGTGTAGGTGACACTGTTATGGGGGATGTGTAGGTGACACTGTTATGGGGGGATGTGTAGGTGACACTGTTATGGGGGATGTGTAGGTGACACTGTTATGGGGGATGTGTAGGTGACACTGTTATGGGGGAGGTGTAGGTGACACTGTTATGGGGGATGTGTAGGTGACACTGTTATGGGGGGATGTGTAGGTGACACTGTTATGGGGGATGTGTAGGTGACACTGTTATGGGGGAGGTGTAGATGACACTGTTATGGGGGGATGTGTAGGTGACACTGTTATGGGGGATGTGTAGGTGACACTGTTATGGGGGATGTGTAGAAGACACTGTTATGGGGGAGGTGTAGGTGACACTGTTATGGGGGATGTGTAGGTGACACTGTTATGGGGGGATGTGTAGGTGACACTTATGGGGGGATGTGTAGGTGACACTGTTATGGGGGGGATGTGTAGGTGACACTGTTATGGGGGGATGTGTAGGTGACACTGTTATGGGGGGATGTGGAGGTGACACTGTTATGGGGGATGTGTAGGTGACACTGTTATGGGGGGATGTGTAGGTGACACTGTTATGGGGGGATGTGTAGGTGACACTGTTATGGGGGATGTGTAGGTGACACTGTCATGGGGGATGTGTAGATGACACTGTTATGGGGGAGGTGTAGGTGACACTGTTATGGGGTATGTGTAGGTGACACTGTTATGGGGGGATGTGTAGGTGACACTTATGGGGGGATGTGTAGGTGACACTGTTATGGGGGGGATGTGTAGGTGACACTGTTATGGGGGGATGTGTAGGTGATACTGTTATGGGGGGATGTGGAGGTGACACTGTTATGGGGGATGTGGAGGTGACACTGTTATGGGGGATGTGTAGGTGACACTGTTATGGGGGGGATGTGTAGGTGACACTGTTATGGGGGATGTGTAGGTGACACTGTTATGGGGGATGTGTAGGTGACACTGTCATGGGGGATGTGTAGGTGACACTGTTATGGGGGGATGTGTAGGTGACACTGTTATGGGGGGGGTGTAGGTGACACTGTTATGGGGGATGTGTAGATGACACTGTTATGGGGGGGATGTGTAGGTGACACTGTTATGGGGGGATGTGTAGATGACACTGTTATGGGGGGATGTGTAGATGACACTGTTATGGGGGGATGTGTAGATGACACTATTATGGGGGATGTGTAGGTGACACTGTTATGGGGGATGTGTAGGTGACACTGTTATGGGGGATGTGTAGGTGACACTGTTATGGGGGATGTGTAGGTGACACTGTTATGGGGGGATGTGTAGATGACACTGTTATGGGGGGATGTGTAGGTGACACTGTTATGGGGGGATGTGTAGGTGACACTGTTATGGGGGATGTGTAGGTGACACTGTTATGGGGGATGTGTAGATGACACTGTTATGGGGGATGTGTAGGTGACACTGTTATGGGGGATGTGTAGATGACACTGTTATGGGGGATGTGTAGATGACACTGTTATGGGGGGATGTGTAGGTGACAGTGTTATGGGGGATGTGTAGATGACACTGTTATGGGGGATGTGTAGGTGACACTGTTATGGGGGGGATGTGTAGGTGACAGTGTTATGGGGGATGTGTAGATGACACTGTTATGGGGGATGTGTAGGTGACACTGTTATGGGGGGATGTGTAGATGACACTGTTATGGGGGGAGGTGTAGATGACACTGTTATGGGGGATGTGTAGGTGACACTGTTATGGGGGAAGTGTAGGTGACACTGTTATGGGGGATGTGTAGATGACACTGTTATGGGGGAGGTGTAGATGACACTGTTATGGGGGGATGTGTAGGTGACACTGTTATGGGGGATGTGTAGGTGACACTGTTATGGGGGATGTGTAGGTGACACTGTTATGGGGGGATGTGTAGGTGACACTGTTATGGGAGGATGTGTAGGTGACACTGTTATGGGGGATGTGTAGGTGACACTGTTATGGGGGGATGTGTAGGTGACACTGTTATGGGGGATGTGTAGGTGACACTGTTATGGGGGGGATGTGTAGATGACACTGTTATGGGGATGTGTAGGTGACACTGTTATGGGAGGATGTGTAGGTGACACTGTTATGGGGGGATGTGTAGGTGACACTGTTATGGGGGATGTGTAGATGACACTGTTATGGGGGATGTGTAGGTGACACTGTTATGGGAGGATGTGTAGGTGACACTGTTATGGGGGGATGTGTAGATGACACTGTTATGGGGGATGTGTAGGTGACACTGTTATGGGGGGAGGTGTAGGTGACACTGTTATGGGGGATGTGTAGGTGACACTGTTATGGGGGGATGTGTAGGTGACACTGTTATGGGGGGATGTGTAGGTGACACTGTTATGGGAGGATGTGTAGGTGACACTGTTATGGGGGGATGTGTAGATGACACTGTTATGGGGGATGTGGAGGTGACACTGTTATGGGGGGAGGTGTAGGTGACACTGTTATGGGGGATGTGTAGGTGACACTGTTATGGGGGGATGTGTAGGTGACACTGTTATGGGAGGATGTGTAGGTGACACTGTTATGGGGGGATGTGTAGGTGACACTGTTATGGGGGGGATGTGTAGGTGACACTGTTATGGGGGGATGTGTAGGTGACACTGTTATGGGGGATGTGTAGGTGACACTGTTATGGGGGATGTGTAGGTGACACTGTTATGGGGGATGTGTAGGTGACACTGTTATGGGGGGAGGTGTAGGTGACACTGTTATGGGGGGAGGTGGAGGTGACACTGTTATGGGGGGATGTGTAGATGACACTGTTATGGGGGGATGTGTAGATGACACTGTTATGGGGGGATGTGGAGGTGACACTGTTATGGGGGGATGTGTAGATGACACTGTTATGGGGGAGGTGGAGGTGACACTGTTATGGGGGGATGTGTAGATGACACTGTTATGGGGGGAGGTGTAGGTGACACTGTTATGGGGGATGTGTAGGTGACACTGTTAGGGGGGGATGTGTAGGTGACACTGTTATGGGGGGAGGTGTAGGTGACACTGTTATGGGGGATGTGTAGGTGACACTGTTATGGGGGGATGTGTAGGTGACACTGTTATGGGGGGAGGTGTAGGTGACACTGTTATGGGGGGATGTGTAGGTGACACTATTATGGGGGATGTGTAGGTGACACTGTTATGGGGGGATGTGTAGGTGACACTGTTATGGGGGGATGTGTAGGTGACACTGTTATGGGGGGAGGTGTAGGTGACACTGTTATGGGGGGATGTGTAGGTGACACTGTTATGGGGGATGTGTAGGTGACACTGTTATGGGGGGAGGTGTAGGTGACACTGTTATGGGGGATGTGTAGGTGACACTGTTATGGGGGATGTGTAGGTGACACTGTTATGGGGGATGTGTAGGTGACACTGTTATGGGGGGAGGTGTAGGTGACACTGTTATGGGGGATGTGTAGGTGACACTGTTATGGGGGATGTGTAGGTGACACTGTTATGGGGGGATGTGTAGGTGACACTGTTATGGGGGGAGGTGTAGGTGACACTGTTATGGGGGGATGTGTAGGTGACACTATTATGGGGGATGTGTAGGTGACACTGTTATGGGGGGATGTGTAGGTGACACTGTTATGGGGGGATGTGTAGGTGACACTGTTATGGGGGGAGGTGTAGGTGACACTGTTATGGGGGGATGTGTAGGTGACACTGTTATGGGGGATGTGTAGGTGACACTGTTATGGGGGGAGGTGTAGGTGACACTGTTATGGGGGATGTGTAGGTGACACTGTTATGGGGGATGTGTAGGTGACACTGTTATGGGGGGATGTGTAGGTGACACTGTTATGGGGGGAGGTGTAGGTGACACTGTTATGGGGGGATGTGTAGGTGACACTATTATGGGGGATGTGTAGGTGACACTGTTATGGGGGGATGTGTAGATGACACTGTTATGGGGGGGGTGTAGGTGACACTGTTATGGGGGATGTGTAGGTGACACTGTTATGGGGGATGTGTAGGTGACACTGTTATGGGGGATGTGTAGATGACACTGTTATGGGGGAGGTGTAGGTGACACTGTTATGGGGGATGTGTAGGTGACACTGTTAGGGGGGGATGTGTAGGTGACACTGTTATGGGGGGAGGTGTAGGTGACACTGTTATGGGGGATGTGTAGGGGACACTGTTATGGGGGGATGTGTAGATGACACTGTTATGGGGGATGTGTAGATGACACTGTTATGGGGGATGTGTAGGTGACACTGTTATGGGGGGATGTGTAGATGACACTGTTATGGGGGGAGGTGTAGGTGACACTGTTATGGGGGGATGTGTAGGTGACACTGTTATGGGGGGATGTGTACGTGACACTGTTATGGGGGATGTGTAGGTGACACTGTTATGGGGGATGTGTAGGTGACACTGTTATGGGGGAGGTGTAGGTGACACTGTTATGGGGGATGTGTAGGTGACACTGTTATGGGGGATGTGTAGGTGACACTGTTAGGGGGGGGATGTGTAGGTGACACTGTTATGGGGGGATGTGTAGATGACACTGTTATGGGGGGATGTGTAGATGACACTGTTATGGGGGATGTGTAGATGACACTGTTATGGGGGATGTGTAGGTGACACTGTTATGGGGGATGTGTAGATGACCCTGTTATGGGGGATGTGTAGGTGACACTGTTATGGGGGATGTGTAGGTGACATTTATGGGGGATGTGTAGGTGACACTGTTATGGGGGATGTGTAGGTGACACTGTTATGGGGGATGTGTAGGTGACACTGTTATGGGGGAGGTGTAGGTGACACTGTTATGGGGGATGTGTAGGTGACACTACTATAGGGGATGTGTAGGTGACACTGTTATGGGGGATGTGTAGATGACACTGTTATGGGGGAGGTGTAGGTGACACTGTTATGGGGGATGTGTAGGTGACACTGTTATGGGGGAGGTGTAGGTGACACTGTTATGGGGGAGGTGTAGGTGACACTGTTATGGGGGGATGTGTAGGTGACACTGTTATGGGGGATGTGTAGGTGACACTGTTATGGGGGGAGGTGTAGGTGACACTGTTATGGGGGATGTGTAGGTGACACTGTTATGGGGGAGGTGTAGGTGACACTGTTATGGGGGGATGTGTAGGTGACACTGTTATGGGGGATGTGTAGGTGACACTGTTATGGGGGGATGTGTAGGTGACACTGTTATGGGGGATGTGTAGGTGACACTGTTATGGGAGGATGTGTAGGTGACACTGTTATGGGGGATGTGTAGATGACACTGTTATGGGGGGATGTGTAGGTGACACTGTTATGGGGGATGTGTAGATGACACTGTTATGGGGGGATGTGTAGGTGACACTGTTATGGGGGGATGTGTAGGTGACACTGTTATGGGGGATGTGTAGATGACACTGTTATGGGGGGATGTGTAGGTGACACTGTTAGGGGGGGATGTGTAGGTGACACTGTTATGGGGGGAGGTGTAGGTGACACTGTTATGGGGGATGTGTAGGTGACACTGTTATGGGGGAGGTGTAGGTGACACTGTTATGGGGGGATGTGTAGGTGACACTGTTATGGGGGATGTGTAGGTGACACTGTTATGGGGGGGATGTGTAGGTGACACTGTTATGGGGGATGTGTAGGTGACACTGTTATGGGAGGATGTGTAGGTGACACTGTTATGGGGGATGTGTAGATGACACTGTTATGGGGGGATGTGTAGGTGACACTGTTATGGGGGATGTGTAGATGACACTGTTATGGGGGGATGTGTAGGTGACACTGTTATGGGGGATGTGTAGATGACACTGTTATGGGGGGATGTGTAGGTGACACTGTTATGGGGGAGGTGTAGGTGACACTGTTATGGGGGATGTGTAGGTGACACTGTTATGGGAGGATGTGTAGGTGACACTGTTATGGGGGGATGTGTAGATGACACTGTTATGGGGGGATGTGTAGATGACACTGTTATGGGGGATGTGTAGGTGACACTGTTATGGGGGGATGTGTAGGTGACACTGTTATGGGGGGATGTGTAGGTGACACTGTTATGGGGGATGTGTAGATGACACTGTTATGGGGGGATGTGTAGGTGACACTGTTATGGGGGATGTGTAGGTGACACTGTTATGGGGGGGATGTGTAGGTGACACTGTTATGGGGGATGTGTAGGTGACACTGTTATGGGGGGATGTGTAGGTGACACTGTTATGGGGGATGTGTAGGTGACACTGTTATGGGGGGGGTGTAGGTGACACTGTTATGGGGGATGTGTAGGTGACACTGTTATGGGGGGATGTGTAGGTGACACTGTTATGGGGGATGTGCAGGTGACACTGTTATGGGGGATGTGTAGGTGACACTGTTATGGGGGGATGTGTAGGTGACACTGTTATGGGGGATGTGTAGGTGACACTGTTATGGGGGATGTGTAGATGGCACTGTTATGGGGGATGTGTAGGTGACAGTGTTATGGGGGATGTGTAGATGACACTGTTATGGGGGGATGTTTAGGTGACACTGTTATGGGGGATGTGTAGGTGACACTGTTATGGGGGGATGTGTAGGTGACACTGTTATGGGGGATGTGTAGGTGACACTGTTATGGGGGATGTGTAGGTGACACTGTTATGGGGGGATGTGTAGGTGACACTGTTATGGGGAGATGTGTAGGTGACACTGTTATGGGGGGATGTGTAGGTGACACTGTTATGGGGGGATGTGTAGATGACACTGTTATGGGGGGATGTGTAGGTGACACTGTTATGGGGGGGGTGTAGGTGACACTGTTATGGGGGATGTGTAGGTGACACTGTTATGGGGGGAGGTGTAGATGACACTGTTATGGGGGATGTGTAGGTGACACTGTTATGGGGGGATGTGTAGATGACACTTATGGGGGGATGTGTAGATGACACTGTTATGGGGGGATGTGTAGGTGACACTGTTATGGGGGATGTGTAGATGACCCTGTTATGGGGGATGTGTAGGTGACACTGTTATGGGGGATGTGTAGGTGACACTGTTATGGGGGATGTGTAGGTGACACTGTTATGGGGGATGTGTAGGTGACACTGTTATGGGGGATGTGTAGGTGACATTTATGGGGGATGTGTAGGTGACACTGTTATGGGGGATGTGTAGGTGACACTGTTTTGGGGGATGTGTAGGTGACACTGTTGTGGGGGGATGTGTAGGTGACACTGTTGTGGGGGGATGTGTAGATGACACTGTTATGGGGGATGTGTAGGTGACACTGTTATGGGGGATGTGTAGATGACACTGTTATGGGGGATGTGTAGGTGACACTGTTATGGGGGGATGTGTAGATGACACTGTTATGGGGGGATGTGTAGGTGACACTGTTATGGGGGATGTGTAGGTGACACTGTTATGGGGGATGTGTAGGTGACACTGTTATGGGGGATGTGTAGGTGACACTGTTATGGGAGGATGTGTAGGTGACACTGTTATGGGGGGAGGTGGAGGTGACACTGTTATGGGGGGATGTGTAGATGACACTGTTATGGGGGATGTGTAGGTGACACTGTTATGGGAGGATGTGTAGGTGACACTGTTATGGGGGGATGTGTAGGTGACACTGTTATGGGGGATGTGTAGGTGACACTGTTATGGGGGATGTGTAGGTGACACTGTTATGGGGGAGGTGTAGGTGACACTGTTATGGGGGATGTGTAGGTGACACTGTTATGGGGGATGTGTAGGTGACACTGTTAGGGGGGGGATGTGTAGGTGACACTGTTATGGGGGGATGTGTAGGTGACACTGTTATGGGGGATGTGTAGGTGACACTGTTATGGGAGGATGTGTAGGTGACACTGTTATGGGGGATGTGTAGATGACACTGTTATGGGGGGATGTGTAGGTGACACTGTTATGGGAGGATGTGTAGGTGACACTGTTATGGGGGGATGTGTAGATGACACTGTTATGGGGGGATGTGTAGATGACACTGTTATGGGGGATGTGTAGGTGACACTGTTATGGGGGATGTGTAGATGACCCTGTTATGGGGGATGTGTAGGTGACACTGTTATGGGGGATGTGTAGGTGACATTTATGGGGGATGTGTAGGTGACACTGTTATGGGGGATGTGTAGGTGACACTGTTATGGGGGATGTGTAGGTGACACTGTTATGGGAGGATGTGTAGGTGACACTGTTATGGGGGAGGTGTAGGTGACACTGTTATGGGGGATGTGTAGGTGACACTATTATAGGGGATGTGTAGGTGACACTGTTATGGGGGATGTGTAGATGACACTGTTATGGGGGAGGTGTAGGTGACACTGTTATGGGGGATGTGTAGGTGACACTGTTATGGGGGAGGTGTAGGTGACACTGTTATGGGGGAGGTGTAGGTGACACTGTTATGGGGGGATGTGTAGGTGACACTGTTATGGGGGATGTGTAGGTGACACTGTTAGGGGGGGATGTGTAGGTGACACTGTTATGGGGGGAGGTGTAGGTGACACTGTTATGGGGGATGTGTAGGTGACACTGTTATGGGGGATGTGTAGGTGACACTGTTATGGGAGGATGTGTAGGTGACACTGTTATGGGGGATGTGTAGATGACACTGTTATGGGGGGATGTGTAGGTGACACTGTTATGGGGGATGTGTAGATGACACTGTTATGGGGGGATGTGTAGGTGACACTGTTATGGGGGATGTGTAGGTGACACTGTTATGGGGGATGTGTAGGTGACACTGTTATGGGAGGATGTGTAGGTGACACTGTTATGGGGGATGTGTAGGTGACACTGTTATGGGGGATGTGTAGGTGACACTGTTATGGGAGGATGTGTAGGTGACACTGTTATGGGGGGATGTGTAGATGACACTGTTATGGGGGATGTGTAGATGACACTGTTATGGGGGGATGTGTAGGTGACACTGTTATGGGGGATGTGTAGATGACACTGTTATGGGGGGATGTGTAGGTGACACTGTTATGGGGGATGTGTAGGTGACACTGTTATGGGGGATGTGTAGGTGACACTGTTATGGGGGGATGTGTAGGTGACACTGTTATGGGGGATGTGCAGGTGACACTGTTATGGGGGATGTGTAGGTGACACTGTTATGGGGGGATGTGTAGGTGACACTGTTATGGGGGATGTGTAGGTGACACTGTTATGGGGGATGTGTAGATGGCACTGTTATGGGGGATGTGTAGGTGACAGTGTTATGGGGGATGTGTAGATGACACTGTTATGGGGGGATGTTTAGGTGACACTGTTATGGGGGATGTGTAGGTGACACTGTCATGGGGGGGGTGTAGGTGACACTGTTATGGGGGATGTGTAGGTGACACTGTTATGGGGGGATGTGTAGGTGACACTGTTATGGGGGATGTGCAGGTGACACTGTTATGGGGGATGTGTAGGTGACACTGTTATGGGGGGATGTGTAGGTGACACTGTTATGGGGGATGTGTAGGTGACACTGTTATGGGGGATGTGTAGATGGCACTGTTATGGGGGATGTGTAGGTGACAGTGTTATGGGGGATGTGTAGATGACACTGTTATGGGGGGATGTTTAGGTGACACTGTTATGGGGGATGTGTAGGTGACACTGTTATGGGGGGGGGTGTAGGTGACACTGTTATGGGGGATGTGTAGGTGACACTGTTATGGGGGGATGTGTAGGTGACACTGTTATGGGGGGATGTGTAGGTGACACTGTTATGGGGGGATGTGTAGGTGACACTGTTATGGGGGGATGTGTAGGTGACACTGTTATGGGGGGATGTGTAGATGACACTGTTATGGGGGGAGGTGTAGGTGACACTGTTATGGGGGATGTGTAGGTGACACTGTTATGGGGGAAGTGTAGGTGACACTGTTATGGGGGATGTGTAGGTGACACTGTTGTGGGGGGATGTGTAGATGACACTGTTATGGGGGATGTGTAGGTGACACTGTTATGGGGGATGTGTAGGTGACACTGTTATGGGGGATGTGTAGGTGACACTGTTATGGGGGGATGTGTAGGTGACACTGTTATGGGGGATGTGTAGGTGACACTGTTATGGGGGATGTGTAGGTGACACTGTTATGGGGGATGTGTAGGTGACGCTGTTATGGGGGGATGTGTAGATGACACTGTTATGGGGGGGTGTAGATGACACTGTTATGGGGGATGTGTAGGTGACACTGTTATGGGGGGATGTGTAGGTGACACTGTTATGGGTGGATGTTTAGGTGACACTGTTATGGGGGATGTGTAGGTGACACTGTTATGGGGGGGTGTAGGTGACACTGTTATGGGGGATGTGTAGGTGACACTGTTATGGGGGGATGTGTAGGTGACACTGTTATGGGGGATGTGTAGGTGACACTGTTATGGGGGATGTGTAGGTGACACTGTTGTGGGGGGATGTGTAGGTGACACTGTTATGGGGGATGTGTAGGTGACACTGTTATGGGGGATGTGTAGGTGACACTGTTATGGGGGATGTGTAGGTGACACTGTTGTGGGGGGATGTGTAGGTGACACTGTTGTGGGGGGATGTGTAGGTGACACTGTTATGGGGGATGTGTAGGTGACACTGTTATGGGGGATGTGTAGGTGACACTGTTATGGGGGATGTGTAGGTGACACTGTTGTGGGGGGATGTGTAGGTGACACTGTTATGGGGGATGTGTAGGTGACACTGTTATGGGGGGATGTGTAGGTGACACTGTTATGGGGGATGTGTAGATGACACTGTTATGGGGGATGTGTAGGTGACACTGTTATGGGGGATGTGTAGATGACACTGTTATGGGGGATGTGTAGGTGACACTGTTATGGGGGATGTGTAGGTGACACTGTTATGGGAGAGGTGTAGGTGACACTGTTATGGGGGATGTGTAGGTGACACTGTTATGGGGGATGTGTAGGTGACACTGTTATGGGGGATGTGTAGGTGACGCTGTTATGGGGGGATGTGTAGATGACACTGTTATGGGGGGGGTGTAGATGACACTGTTATGGGGGATGTGTAGGTGACACTGTTATGGGGGGATGTGTAGGTGACACTGTTATGGGTGGATGTTTAGGTGACACTGTTATGGGGGATGTGTAGGTGACACTGTTATGGGGGGATGTGTAGGTGACACTGTTATGGGGGATGTGTAGGTGACACTGTTATGGGGGGATGTGTAGGTGACACTGTTATGGGGGGATGTGTAGATGACACTGTTATGGGGGGGATGTGTAGGTGACACTGTTATGGGGGATGTGTAGGTGACACTGTTATGGGGGATGTGTAGGTGACACTGTTATGGGGGGGGTGTAGGTGACACTGTTATGGGGGATGTGTAGGTGACACTGTTATGGGGGGATGTGTAGGTGACACTGTTATGGGGGATGTGTAGGTGACACTGTTATGGGGGATGTGTAGGTGACACTGTTGTGGGGGGGATGTGTAGGTGACACTGTTATGGGGGATGTGTAGGTGACACTGTTATGGGGGATGTGTAGGTGACACTGTTGTGGGGGGATGTGTAGGTGACACTGTTATGGGGGATGTGTAGGTGACACTGTTATGGGGGGATGTGTAGGTGACACTGTTATGGGGGATGTGTAGGTGACACTGTTATGGGGGGATGTGTAGGTGACACTGTTATGGGGGGATGTGTAGATGACACTGTTATGGGGGATGTGTAGGTGACACTGTTATGGGGGATGTGTAGGTGACACTGTTGTGGGGGGATGTGTAGGTGACACTGTTATGGGGGATGTGTAGGTGACACTGTTATGGGGGATGTGTAGGTGACACTGTTATGGGGGGATGTGTAGGTGACACTGTTATGGGGGGATGTGTAGGTGAAACGGTTATGGGGGATGTGTAGGTGACACTGTTATGGGGGAGGTGTAGGTGACACTGTTATGGGGGAGGTGTAGGTGACACTGTTATGGGGGATGTGTAGGTGACACTGTTATGGGGGGATGTGTAGGTGACACTGTTATGGGGGATGTGTAGATGACACTGTTATGGGGGGATGTGTAGGTGAAACGGTTATGGGGGATGTGTAGGTGACACTGTTATGGGGGGATGTGTAGGTGACACTGTTATGGGGGAGGTGTAGGTGACACTGTTATGGGGGGATGTGTAGGTGACACTGTTATGGGGGATGTGTAGGTGACACTGTTATGGGGGGATGTGTAGGTGACACTGTTATGGGGGATGTGGAGGTGACACTGTTATGGGGGGATGTGTAGATGACACTGTTATGGGGGATGTGTAGGTGACACTGTTATGGGGGATGTGTAGGTGACACTGTTATGGCGGGGATGTGTAGGTGACACTGTTATGGGGGATGTGTAGGTGACACTGTTATGGGGGGGTGTAGGTGACACTGTTATGGGGGATGTGTAGGTGACACTGTTATGGGGGATGTGTAGGTGACACTGTTATGGGGGATGTGTAGGTGACACTGTTGTGGGGGGATGTGTAGGTGACACTGTTATGGGGGATGTGTAGGTGACACTGTTATGGGGGATGTGTAGGTGACACTGTTATGGGGGGATGTGTAGGTGACACTGTTATGGGGGGATGTGTAGATGACACTGTTATGGGGGATGTGTAGGTGACACTGTTATGGGGGATGTGTAGGTGACACTGTTGTGGGGGGATGTGTAGGTGACACTGTTATGGGGGATGTGTAGGTGACACTGTTATGGGGGATGTGTAGGTGACACTGTTATGGGGGATGTGTAGATGACACTGTTATGGGGGGATGTGTAGGTGAAACGGTTATGGGGGATGTGTAGGTGACACTGTTATGGGGGAGGTGTAGGTGACACTGTTATGGGGGATGTGTAGGTGACACTGTTATGGGGGGATGTGTAGGTGACACTGTTATGGGGGATGTGTAGGTGACACTGTTATGGGGGGATGTGTAGGTGACACTGTTATGGGGGAGGTGTAGGTGACACTGTTATGGGGGGATGTGTAGGTGACACTGTTATGGGGGGATGTGTAGGTGACACTGTTATGGGGGGAGGTGTAGGTGACACTGTTATGGGGGATGTGTAGGTGACACTGTTATGGGGGATGTGTAGATGACACTGTTATGGGGGAGGTGTAGGTGACACTGTTATGGGGGGATGTGTAGATGACACTGTTATGGGGGGATGTGTAGATGACCCTGTTATGGGGGATGTGTAGGTGACACTGTTATGGGGGATGTGTAGGTGACACTGTTATGGGGGATGTGTAGGTGACACTGTTATGGGGGGATGTGTAGATGACACTGTTATGGGGGGATGTGTAGATGACACTGTTATGGGGGGATGTGTAGGTGACACTGTTATGGGGGGGATGTGTAGGTGACACTGTTATGGGGGGGATGTGTAGGTGACACTGTTATGGGGGATGTGTAGGTGACACTGTTATGGGGGGATGTGTAGGTGACACTGTTATGGGGGGGATGTGTAGGTGACACTGTTATGGGGGAGGTGTAGGTGACACTGTTATGGGGGATGTGTAGGTGACACTGTTATGGGGGATGTGTAGGTGACACTGTTATGGGGGGATGTGTAGGTGACACTGTTATGGGGGGATGTGTAGATGACACTGTTATGGGGGATGTGTAGGTGACACTGTTATGGGGGATGTGTAGGTGACACTGTTGTGGGGGGATGTGTAGGTGACACTGTTATGGGGGATGTGTAGGTGACACTGTTATGGGGGATGTGTAGGTGACACTGTTATGGGGGATGTGTAGATGACACTGTTATGGGGGGATGTGTAGGTGAAACGGTTATGGGGGATGTGTAGGTGACACTGTTATGGGGGAGGTGTAGGTGACACTGTTATGGGGGATGTGTAGGTGACACTGTTATGGGGGGATGTGTAGGTGACACTGTTATGGGGGATGTGTAGGTGACACTGTTATGGGGGGATGTGTAGGTGACACTGTTATGGGGGAGGTGTAGGTGACACTGTTATGGGGGGATGTGTAGGTGACACTGTTATGGGGGGATGTGTAGGTGACACTGTTATGGGGGGAGGTGTAGGTGACACTGTTATGGGGGATGTGTAGGTGACACTGTTATGGGGGATGTGTAGATGACACTGTTATGGGGGAGGTGTAGGTGACACTGTTATGGGGGGATGTGTAGATGACACTGTTATGGGGGGATGTGTAGATGACCCTGTTATGGGGGATGTGTAGGTGACACTGTTATGGGGGATGTGTAGGTGACACTGTTATGGGGGATGTGTAGGTGACACTGTTATGGGGGGATGTGTAGATGACACTGTTATGGGGGGATGTGTAGATGACACTGTTATGGGGGGATGTGTAGGTGACACTGTTATGGGGGGGATGTGTAGGTGACACTGTTATGGGGGGGATGTGTAGGTGACACTGTTATGGGGGATGTGTAGGTGACACTGTTATGGGGGGATGTGTAGGTGACACTGTTATGGGGGGGATGTGTAGGTGACACTGTTATGGGGGAGGTGTAGGTGACACTGTTATGGGGGATGTGTAGGTGACACTGTTATGGGGGATGTGTAGGTGACACTGTTATGGGGGGATGTGTAGATGACACTGTTATGGGGGGAGGTGTAGATGACACTGTTATGGGGGATGTGTAGATGACACTGTTATGGGGGATGTGTAGGTGACACTGTTATGGGGGATGTGTAGGTGACACTGTTATGGGGGGATGTGTAGGTGACACTGTTATGGGGGATGTGTAGGTGACACTGTTATGGGGGATGTGTAGGTGACACTGTTATGGGGGATGTGTAGATGACACTGTTATGGGGGGATGTGTAGGTGACACTGTTATGGGGGGATGTGTAGGTGACACTGTTATGGGGGATGTGTAGGTGACACTGTTATGGGGGGATGTGTAGATGACACTGTTATGGGGGGATGTGTAGGTGACACTGTTATGGGGGATGTGTAGGTGACACTGTTATGGGGGGATGTGTAGGTGACACTGTTATGGGGGGAGGTGTAGGTGACACTGTTATGGGGGGATGTGTAGATGACACTGTTATGGGGGGATGTGTAGGTGACACTGTTATGGGGGATGTGTAGGTGACACTGTTATGGGGGATGTGTAGATGACACTGTTATGGGGGAGGTGTAGGTGACACTGTTATGGGGGATGTGTAGATGACACTGTTATGGGGGGATGTGTAGGTGACACTGTTATGGGGGGATGTGTAGGTGACACTGTTATGGGGGATGTGTAGGTGACACTGTTATGGGGGGATGTGTAGGTGACACTGTTATGGGGGATGTGTAGGTGACACTGTTATGGGGGGATGTGTAGATGACACTGTTATGGGGGGATGTGTAGGTGACACTGTTATGGGGGATGTGTAGGTGACACTGTTATGGGGGATGTGTAGATGACACTGTTATGGGGGAGGTGTAGGTGACACTGTTATGGGGGGATGTGTAGGTGACACTGTTATGGGGGATGTGTAGGTGACACTGTTATGGGGGATGTGTAGGTGACACTGTTATGGGGGATGTGTAGGTGACACTGTTATGGGGGATGTGTAGGTGACACTGTTATGGGGGAAGTGTAGGTGACACTGTTATGGGGGATGTGTAGATGACACTGTTATGGGGGGATGTGTAGATGACACTGTTATGGGGGAGGTGTAGGTGACACTGTTATGGGGGAGGTGTAGGTGACACTGTTATGGGGGATGTGTAGGTGACACTGTTATGGGGGGATGTGTAGGTGACACTGTTATGGGGGAGGTGTAGGTGACACTGTTATGGGGGGATGTGTAGGTGACACTGTTATGGGGGATGTGTATGTGACACTGTTATGGGGGATGTGTAGGTGACACTGTTATGGGGGGATGTGTAGGTGACACTGTTATGGGGGAGGTGTAGGTGACACTGTTATGGGGGGATGTGTAGGTGACACTGTTATGGGGGATGTGTAGATGACACTGTTATGGGGGAGGTGTAGGTGACACTGTTATGGGGGAGGTGTAGGTGACACTGTTATGGGGGATGTGTAGGTGACACTGTTATGGGGGATGTGTAGGTGACACTGTTATGGCGGGGGGGGGGGCAGAGTTAACATTAATGAGCAAAAAAAAAAAGAACTTTGTTTCATTGCAGCCAATGGGTGAGATCACAGAAGAGACATTTAAAGGGTCGGACTATTTTCTGTATAGTTAATGGGACATTCACTTTGTATTTGGGGCAGATGACAAATTTCCCCTTTAATAACTTTAACCCCTTCCCGACATTTGGCGTAATATCACTGGCAGGAGGTGCGTTATATGCAGTAATATTACGTCATGCTTCTGGCGCCGGCTCCTTATCGGAGATGAAAAGGACAAGTCAACACGTAAAAAATAAGCCCGAAGCCAAAAAATATTAACGTTATGGCGATGCAAAAACAAATGAGATTTTCTTTATATTAGTTTTTTTTTCCTGTAAAATTGTAAAAATATATTAAAAAGTGATATAAATGAGGTATCACCGTAATCACAGTGATCTATAGGATAAAGGTCATATGGTACGACCCCCAAAAAGATGGGGAAAAAAATGGACAATTTTCTTTTCCTCCATAGATTAAAGAGTTAATGAAATCTCATTAATAAGCCTCAGAGCCACTAACAGTATTCGTGGTCAGTGTAATACCGTGGCGGCACACGTGGTGCTCTGTGATGTCATGGCGTCCAAGGCGCCTCTACGTACGACATAACCGCAGCGACAACCTCTCACAGATATTTCCCTGCAGGACATGAAAGTGAAGCAGATTGTTACTCATCACCTGCGATGGGTCCGGACACGACGTCGCCTCCTTCATGTAGTCACAGCGCAGGAATGTCCGGGATTCTGGGAGCCCCGGGCCCTCACGTGTAGAGCGTTACAGGGACCTCCACCTCGTATGCTCTGGGCCTCTCTCCACCGCGTCACAAGTTCACGATTTGAGGAGGATTTTTCTGCAGTTTAGTCCTAAGATTTTGGTGGATCCGGTGTTGGATTTGCAACATCCAAGTCCAAGACATGTGAAGGTCAGCGCCCAATGCCACTCATGGCCACCATCATCCTCCTCTCACGCCAAGATGTCAGGTCAGCAGAGAGCAGGGTCGGCTCCAGGTATCAGGAGGCCCCTGGGCGGCAGACCCTCAGCGACCCCTGGGTAGCAGACCCTCAGCGGCCCCTGTTCTGGTGATCTCTGGGCCCCTGCACATGTATTTCGGGCCCCTGTTCTGGTGATCTCTGGGCCCCTGCACATGTATTTCGGGCCCCTGTTCTGGTGATCTCTGGGCCCCTGCACATGTATTTCGGGCCCCTGTTCTGGTGATCTCTGGGCCCCTGCACATGTATTTCGGGCCCCTGTTCTGGTGATCTCTGGGCCCTTGCACATGTATTTCGGGCCCCTGTTCTGGTGATCTCTGGGCCCCTGCACATGTATTTCGGGCCCCTGTTCTGGTGATCTCTGGGCCCCTGCACAAGTATTTCGGGCCCCTGTTCTGGTGATCTCTGGGCCCCTGCACAAGTATTTCGGGCCCCTGTTCTGGTGATCACTGGGCCTCTGCACATGTATTTCGGGCCCCTGTTCTGGTGATCACTGGGCCCCTGCACATGTATTTCGGGCCCCTGTTCTGGTGATCTCTGGGCCCCTGCACATGTATTTCGAGCTTTTGTTCTGGTGATCTCTGGGCCCCTGCACATGTATTTCGGGCCCCTGTTCTCGTGATCACTGGGCCCCTGCACATTTATTTCGGGCCCCTGTTCTGGTGATCTCTGGGCCCCTGCACATGTATTTCGTGCCCCTGTTCTGGTGATCTCTGGGCCCCTGCACATGTATTTCGGGCCCCTGTTCTGGTGATCTCTGGGCCCCTGCACATGTATTTCGGGCCCCTGTTCTGGTGATCTCTGGGCCCCTGCACAAGTATTTCGGGCCCCTGTTCTGGTGATCTCTGGGCCCCTGCACATGTATTTCGGGCCCCTGTTCTGGTGATCTCTGGGCCCCTGCACATGTATTTCGGGCGCCTGTTCTGGTGATCTCTGGGCCCCTGCACATGTATTTCGGGCCCCTGTTCTGGTGATCTCTGGGCTCCTGCACATGTATTTCGGGCCCCTGTTCTGGTGATCTCTGGGCCCCTGCACATGTATTTCGGGCCCCTGTTCTGGTGATCTCTGGGCTCCTGCACATGTATTTCGGGCGCCTGTTCTGGTGATCTCTGGGCCCCTGCACATGTATTTCGGGCCCCTGTTCTGGTGATCTCTGGGCCCCTGCACATGTATTTCGGGCCCCTCCGCTGTCATTTATAGTTTTGGTTTTGTTCAATTGTGAACTAAATCAGAAAAGTCCTAGCAAACCAATCAGATGCTAGCTCTCATTTCTAGAAGGCCCTTTGAAAAATGAAAGCTGCCATTTCATTGGCTGTTCTGGGCAAGTCCTGCACTGGTTGTTCTTGAGGTAACAGAGTCCCAGTAATGGAGTCCATGATGTGTATGTGCTGGAGGTAACAGAGTCCCAGTAATGGAGTCCATGATGTGTATGTGCTGGAGGTAACAGAGTCCCAGTAATGGAGTCCATGATGTGTATGTGCTGGAGGTAACAGAGTCCCAGTAATGGAGTCCATGATGTGTATGTGCTGGAGGTAACAGAGTCCCAGTAATGGAGTCCATGATGTGTACGTGCTGGAGGTAACAGAGTCCCAGTAATGGAGTCCATGATGTGTACGTGCTGGAGGTAACAGAGTCCCAGTAATGGAGTCCATGATGTGTATGTGCTGGAGGTATCAGAGTCCCAGTAATGGAGTCCATGATGTGTATGTGCTGGAGGTAACAGAGTCCCAGTAATGGAGTCCATGATGTGTATGTGCTGGAGGTAACAGAGTCCCAGTAATGGAGTCCATGATGTGTATGTGCTGGAGGTAACAGAGTCCCAGTAATGGAGTCCATGATGTGTATGTGCTGGAGGTAACAGAGTCCCAGTAATGGAGTCCATGATGTGTATGTGCTGGAGGTAACAGAGTCCCAGTAATGGAGTCCATGATGTGTATGTGCTGGAGGTAACAGAGTCCCAGTAATGGAGTCCATGATGTGTATGTGCTGGAGGTATCAGAGTCCCAGTAATGGAGTCCATGATGTGTATGTGCTGGAGGTAACAGAGTCCCAGTAATGGAGTCCATGATGTGTATGTGCTGGAGGTAACAGAGTCCCAGTAATGGAGTCCATGATGTGTATGTGCTGGAGGTAACAGAGTCCCAGTAATGGAGTCCATGATGTGTATGTGCTGGAGGTAACAGAGTCCCAGTAATGGAGTCCATGATGTGTATGTGCTGGAGGTAACAGAGTCCCAGTAATGGAGTCCATGATGTGTATGTGCTGGAGGTAACAGAGTCCCAGTAATGGAGTCCATGATGTGTATGTGCTGGAGGTAACAGAGTCCCAGTAATGGAGTCCATGATGTGTATGTGCTGGAGGTAACAGAGTCCCAGTAATGGAGTCCATGATGTGTATGTGCTGGAGGTAACAGAGTCCCAGTAATGGAGTCCATGATGTGTATGTGCTGGAGGTAACAGAGTCCCAGTAATGGAGTCCATGATGTGTATGTGCTGGAGGTAACAGAGTCCCAGTAATGGAGTCCATGATGTGTATGTGCTGGAGGTAACAGAGTCCCAGTAATGGAGTCCATGATGTGTATGTGCTGGAGGTAACAGAGTCCCAGTAATGGAGTCCATGATGTGTACGTGCTGGAGGTAACAGAGTCCCAGTAATGGAGTCCATGATGTGTACGTGCTGGAGGTAACAGAGTCCCAGTAATGGAGTCCATGATGTGTACGTGCTGGAGGTAACAGAGTCCCAGTAATGGAGTCCATGATGTGTACGTGCTGGAGGTAACAGAGTCCCAGTAATGGAGTCCATGATGTGTACGTGCTGGAGGTAACAGAGTCCCAGTAATGGAGTCCATGATGTGTATGTGCTGGAGGTAACAGAGTCCCAGTAATGGAGTCCATGATGTGTATGTGCTGGAGGTAACAGAGTCCCAGTAATGGAGTCCATGATGTGTATGTGCTGGAGGTAACAGAGTCCCAGTAATGGAGTCCATGATGTGTATGTGCTGGAGGTAACAGAGTCCCAGTAATGGAGTCCATGATGTGTATGTGCTGGAGGTAACAGAGTCCCAGTAATGGAGTCCATGATGTGTATGTGCTGGAGGTAACAGAGTCCCAGTAATGGAGTCCATGATGTGTATGTGCTGGAGGTAACAGAGTCCCAGTAATGGAGTCCATGATGTGTATGTGCTGGAGGTAACAGAGTCCCAGTAATGGAGTCCATGATGTGTATGTGCTGGAGGTAACAGAGTCCCAGTAATGGAGTCCATGATGTGTATGTGCTGGAGGTAACAGAGTCCCAGTAATGGAGTCCATGATGTGTATGTGCTGGAGGTAACAGAGTCCCAGTAATGGAGTCCATGATGTGTATGTGCTGGAGGTAACAGAGTCCCAGTAATGGAGTCCATGATGTGTATGTGCTGGAGGTAACAGAGTCCCAGTAATGGAGTCCATGATGTGTATGTGCTGGAGGTAACAGAGTCCCAGTAATGGAGTCCATGATGTGTATGTGCTGGAGGTAACAGAGTCCCAGTAATGGAGTCCATGATGTGTATGTGCTGGAGGTAACAGAGTCCCAGTAATGGAGTCCATGATGTGTATGTGCTGGAGGTAACAGAGTCCCAGTAATGGAGTCCATGATGTGTATGTGCTGGAGGTAACAGAGTCCCAGTAATGGAGTCCATGATGTGTACGTGCTGGAGGTAACAGAGTCCCAGTAATGGAGTCCATGATGTGTATGTGCTGGAGGTAACAGAGTCCCAGTAATGGAGTCCATGATGTGTACGTGCTGGAGGTAACAGAGTCCCAGTAATGGAGTCCATGATGTGTATGTGCTGGAGGTAACAGAGTCCCAGTAATGGAGTCCATGATGTTTATGTGCTGGAGGTAACAGAGTCCCAGTAATGGAGTCCATGATGTGTATGTGCTGGAGGTAACAGAGTCCCAGTAATGGAGTCCATGATGTTTATGTGCTGGAGGTAACAGAGTCCCAGTAATGGAGTCCATGATGTGTACGTGCTGGAGGTAACAGAGTCCCAGTAATGGAGTCCATGATGTGTATGTGCTGGAGGTAACAGAGTCCCAGTAATGGAGTCCATGATGTGTATGTGCTGGAGGTAACAGAGTCCCAGTAATGGAGTCCATGATGTGTATGTGCTGGAGGTAACAGAGTCCCAGTAATGGAGTCCATGATGTGTATGTGCTGGAGGTAACAGAGTCCCAGTAATGGAGTCCATGATGTTTATGTGCTGGAGGTAACAGAGTCCCAGTAATGGAGTCCATGATGTGTATGTGCTGGAGGTAACAGAGTCCCAGTAATGGAGTCCATGATGTGTATGTGCTGGAGGTAACAGAGTCCCAGTAATGGAGTCCATGATGTTTATGTGCTGGAGCAGCTGCTTCCTCAGGGCCCGGAGCACAACCGTCACACACAATCCACACCGTGCAGCTGTCAACCCTGAGGGGCGCAGGCCGAGGCCTAAGGAGACTCCATGATACAAACTGCATTCTAAAAATCACAAACATTTCTGTCACCAATGACTGCGACTAAAATTAGTAATAAAGAATCACCCGGAAATCCCCTCACTCCCTCCTCCTGCCAGGCTTGTATGGACCATCGCGGCTTCCATACATCTCCTCCTCGGGGATCGGGGACCCCTCTTATGATCCGGCCCTGCATCTCCTCCTCAGGGGATCGGGGCCCCCCTTATGATCCGGCCCTGCATCTCCTCCTCAGGGGATCGGGGGCCCCCCTTATGATCCGGCCCTGCATCTCCTCCTCAGGGGATCGGGAACCCCCCTTATGATCCGGCCCTGCATCTCCTCCTCAGGGGATCGGGAACCCCCATTATGATCCGGCCCTGCATCTCCTCCTCAGGGGATCGGGGACCCCCCACATGATCCGGCCCTGCATCTCCTCCTCGGGGATCGGGGACCCCCCTTATGATCAGGCCCTGCATCTCCTCCTCCGGGGATCGGGGACCCCCCACATAGTATCATAGTATCATAGTATATAAGGCTGGAAGGAGACGCAAGTCCATCAAGTCCAACCTTCAAGAATTAAATAAATGTTTTATCCCCATAACCCGTGATATTTTTTCTCTCCAGAAAGGCATCCAGGCCTCTCCTGAACATGTACATAGAGTCCTCCATAACAACCTCCAGCGGCAGAGAGTTCCACAGTCTCACTGCTCTTACAGTAAAGAACCTTTGTCTATGGTGATGGTAGAATCTCCTCTCCTCTAGGTGTAGAGGATGTCCCCTGTCTATGGTGATGGTAGAACCTCCTCTCCTCTAGGTGTAGAGGATGCCCCCTGTCTATGGTGATGGTAGAACCTCCTCCCCTCTAGGTGTAGAGGATGCCTCCTGTCTATGGCGATGGTAGAACCTCCTCTCCTCTAGGTGTAGAGGATGTCCCCTGTCTATGGTGATGGTAGAACCTCCTCTCCTCTAGGTGTAGAGGATGCCCCCTGTCTATGGTGATGGTAGAACCTCCTCTCCTCTAGGTGTAGAGGATGCCCCCTGTCTATGGTGATGGTAGAACCTCCTCTCCTCTAGGTGTAGAGGATGCCTCCTGTCTATGGTGATGGTAGAACCTCCTCTCCTCTAGGTGTAGAGGATGTCCCCTGTCTATGGTGATGGTAGAACCTCCTCTCCTCTAGGTGTAGAGGATGCCCCCAGTCTATGGTGATGGTAGAATCTCCTCTCCTCTAGGTGTAGAGAATGCCCCCTGTCTATGGTGATGGAAGAACCTCCTCTCCTCTACGTGTAGAGGATGTCCCCTGTCTATGGTGATGGTAGAACCTCCTCTCCTCTAGGTGTAGAGGATGCCCCCTGTCTATGGTGATGGTAGAACCTCCTCTCCTCTAGGTGTAGAGGATGTCCCCTGTCTATAGTGATGGTAGAACCTCCTCTCCTCTAGGTGTAGAGGATGCCCCTGTCTATGGTGATGGTAGAACCTCCTCTCCTCTAGGTGTAGAGGATGCCCCCTGTCTATGGTGATGGTAGAACCTCCTCTCCTCTAGGTGTAGAGGATGTCCCCTGTCTATAGTGATGGTAGAACCTCCTCTCCTCTAGGTGTAGAGGATGCCCCTGTCTATGGTGATGGTAGAACCTCCTCTCCTCTAGGTGTAGAGGATGCCCCCTGTCTATGGTGATGGTAGAGCCTCCTCTCATCTAGGTGTAGAGGATGCCCCCTGTCTATGGTGATGGGAGAACCTCCTCTCCTCTAGGTGTAGAGGATGTCCCCTGTCTATGGTGATGGTAGAACCTCCTCTCCTCTGGGTGTAGAGGATGCCCCCTGTCTATGGTGATGGTAGAATCGCCTCTCCTCTAGGTGTAGAGGATGCCCCCTGTCTATGGTGATGGTAGAACCTCCTCTCCTCTAGGTGTAGAGGATGTCCCCTGTCTATAGTGATGGTAGAACCTCCTCTCCTCTAGGTGTAGAGGATGCCCCTGTCTATGGTGATGGTAGAACCTCCTCTCCTCTAGGTGTAGAGGATGCCCCCTGTCTATGGTGATGGTAGAGCCTCCTCTCATCTAGGTGTAGAGGATGCCCCCTGTCTATGGTGATGGTAGAGCCTCCTCTCATCTAGGTGTAGAGGATGCCCCCTGTCTATGGTGATGGGAGAACCTCCTCTCCTCTAGGTGTAGAGGATGTCCCCTGTCTATGGTGATGGTAGAACCTCCTCTCCTCTGGGTGTAGAGGATGCCCCCTGTCTATGGTGATGGTAGAATCGCCTCTCCTCTAGGTGTAGAGGATGCCTCCTGTCTATGGTGATGGTAGAGCCTCCTCTCCTCTAGGTGTAGAGGATGCCCCCTGTCTATGGTGATGGTAGACCCTCCTCTCCTCTAGGTGTAGAGGATGCCCCCTGTCTATGGTGATGGTAGAACCTCCTCTCCTCTAGGTGTAGAGGATACCCCCTTGTCCTGGTCACAGGCCGAGGTATAAAAAGATCTTTGGAGAGATCCTTGTACTGTCCGTTCAGGTATTTGTACATTGTAATGAGGTCTCCCCTCAGTCGTCTTTTTTCTAAACTGAATAATCCCAAATTTTGTAATCTGTCAGTGTATTCTAGTCCCCCCATTCCCCTAATAATCCTGGTTGCTCTCCTCTGCACCCGTTCCAGCTCTACTATATCCTTTTTATATACTGGTGCCCAAAACTGTACACAATATTCCATGTGTGGTCTGACCAGGGATTTGTATAAGGGCAAAACTATGTCTTTATCATGAGAATCTATTCCTCTCTTGATACATCCCATTATTTTATTTGCTTTAGCAGCAGCCGCCTGGCTCTGGTCACTAAAATTAAGTTTACCATCCACCAATACCCCCAAGTCCTTTTCAGCTTCAGTTTTACTAAGTAATTGACCGTTAAGAACATAATTATACTTTTTGTTTCCATGGCCCAAGTGCATAACTTTACATTTATCTACATTAAACCTCATCAACCATTTCTCTGCCCACTCCTCAAGCTTCCACAAATCCCTCTGTAATGCTAAACTATCGACCTCAGTATTTATTACTTTACACAGCTTAGTATCATCTGCAAATATTGAAACTTGACTTTGTAAACCCACTACAAGGTCATTAATAAAAATATTAAAAAGAAGTGGCCCCAATACTGACCCCTGTGGCACTCCACTGGTAACATCAACCCAATCTGAGAATGTGCCATTAATGACCACCCTCTGTTTTCTATCACTAAGCCAATTACTTACCCAGATACACAGATTTTCTCCTATTCCCAGTAGTCTCATTTTATATACCAACCTTTTATGTGGCACGGTGTCAAATGTCTTTGAAAAGTCCAGATATACAACATCCACAGCGTCCCCCAGATCCAGTCTTGAACTTACCTCCTCGTAGAAACCAATCAGATTAGTCTGACAGGACCGATCTCTCATAAACCCATGCTGACGCTGGGTTATAAGGTTGTGCACAGTGAGATACTCCAGGATAGCATCTCTAATAAACCCCTCAAATATTTTCCCCACCACAGCAGTTAGACTCACGGGTCTGTAGTTTCCAGGATCGCTATTTGATCCTTTTTTGTATATTGGTACCACATTTGCTATGCGCCAGTCCTGTGGAACATAACCAGTCCTCAGTGAATCTTCAAATATTAAAAATAACGGTTTGTCTATCACGGTACATAATTCATGCAGAACCCGGGGGTGTATGCCATCTGGCCCCGGTGATTTATCTATCTTAGTGGTTGCGAGGCGGCGCCGTACCTCTTCCTGGGTTAAACTGTTGACATTATAAAAAGAATTTACATTATTCCTCATTGTGTCTTCCACCAGGGGATTTTCCTGGGTAAAGACAGTTGAGAAGACGACATTCAGTAGATTGGCCCTTTCCTCATCTCCTTCCACCATGACCCCCATGTTATTTCTAAGGGGACCCACACTCTCTGTTTTTAGTTTCTTATCATTTATATACTTGAAAAATAATTTGGGATTATTTTTGCTCTCCCTGGCAATATTTCTCTCAGTCTCTATTTTTGCGGCCTTTATCTGCTTTTTACAGGATTTATTTTTCTCTCTATAATCCTGTAATGCCTCATCGCTACCTTCACGTTTTAGCACCTTAAACGCTTTATCTTTCTCGCTTATTGCTTTCCTTACAAGACTAGTTAGCCACATTGGCTTTTTCTTGTTCCTTTTATGCTTTTTCCCATAAGGTATGTGTTTCTCACAGGACTTTTTCAGAATATATGAGAAAAAGTCCCATTTTTGGGGGGGGGCTTTTGTCTTTGAGAGCATTATCCCAGTCTATGCCTATAAGATCTTCCCTTAGTTGCTGAAAATTTGCCCTCCTGAAGTTTAGAGTGTTGGTTGCCCCTTCACTAACGTGCTTAGTAAAGCGTAATACAAAATCAATGATATTATGATCACTATTCCCCAGGTTCCCCCCAACCTGTAGTTTTGATACCCTATCAGGTCTGTTGGTAAGGATAAGGTCCAGCAGTGCCCCCCCCTCTTGTTGGCTCCAGGACTAGTTGCGACAGGTAATTGTCTTTTGTTGTTGACAAGAACCTGCTGCCTTTGAAGGACCTGCAGGTTTCTGCCCCCCAGTCGATATCTGGGTAATTGAAGTCCCCCATGATAAGTACTTCACCATGCTTTGAAGCCGCATCCATTTCACTTATCAGCATTTCCTCTGCTGCCTCCATTATATTTGGAGCCTTATAACAAACCCCTAGTAATATTTTATTATTCTTTTTCCCTCCCCTTATCTCCACCCATAGGGACTCCACATGTGCGTTACTGATGTCATCTCGCAGGACGGGCTTGAGGCGAGAATTCACATATAAACAAACCCCTCCCCCTTGTCTATTTATACGATCCTTTCTAAAAAGACTATAACCATCTATAGTAACAGCCCAGTCATAGCTACTGTCCAGCCATGTCTCGCTGATACCCACTATATTATATTTCCGCTCCAACATCAAGAGTTCCAGTTCCTCCATTGTGTTTGTGAGGCTTCTGGCATTTGTGTACATGCACTTTATATGGTTTTCCCTGTCCGTATTCCTTTTGTTCTTATTCCCCAATCTCATTCCAGCCCCCCTTCCTCCCCCATGGACTATGACTCTTCCCAGCTCTCTATGTACACTGTCTATTTGCCCTGCACAAGTGTAGTTGCCCTCCCCCCAGGTCTCTAGTTTAAACACTCCTCCAACCTTCTAGCCATTTTTTCCCCTAAAACAGCGGCCCCCCTCCCCATTGAGGTGCAGCCCATCCCTACTGTAGAGCCTGTAGCCCACAGAAAAGTCAGCCCAGTTCTCCATGAACCCAAACCCCTCCTTCCTACACCAACTTTTGAGCCACTTATTTACCTCCTTGATCTCCCGCTGCCTTTCTGGTGTGGCACGTGGTACAGGCAGTATTTCGGAGAAAATTACCTTTGAGGTCCTTGCCCTGAGCTTATGGCCTAAATCTCTGAAATCATTTTTAAGGACCTTCCACCTACCTGTTACTTTGTCATTAGTGCCAATGTGGACCATGACCGCTGGTTCCTCACCAGCCCCTCCCAGTAATCCGTCACCCCGATCCGCAACATGCCGAACCCGAGCACCCGGCAAACAACACACTGTTCGGTATGCACGGTCTTTGTGACAGATTGCCCTGTGTGTTCCCCTAATAATGGAATCTCCCACTACCAGCACCTGTCTGACCTTGCCTGTGCTCCCATTACCCTTCTTACTGGAGCAGACATTCCCCTGGGTGCTAGAGGCCACATCTTTCTGCAGCATTGCTACCCCAGAGCTGATATCCCCCTCATCCGCCAGCCTGGCAAACTTATTGGGGTGCACCAGAACAGGACTAGACTCTCTACAACTCTTCCCTCTACCCCGCCTTCTACATGTTACCCAACTAGCTGCCCCCTCACTCTGCACCTCCATACTTCCCTCCCCACACCCATCTGCCCCCTCACTCTGCACCTCCATACTTCCCTCCCCACACCCAGCTGCCCCCTCACTCTGCACCTCCATACTTCCCTCCCCACACCCATCTTCCCCCTCACTCTGCACCTCCATACTTCCCTCCCCACACCCATCTGCCCCCTCACTCTGCACCTCCATACTTCCCTCCCCACACCCAGCTGCCCCCTCACTCTGCACCTTCATACTTCCCTCCCCACACCCAGCTGCCTCCTCACTCTGCACCTCCATACTTCCCTCCCCGCACCCATCTGCCCCCTCACTCTGCACCTCCATACTTCCCTCCCCGCACCCATCTGCCCCCTCACTCTGCACCTCCATACTTCCCTCCCCGCACCCATCTGCCTCCTCACTCTGCACCTCCATACTTCCCTCCCCACACCCATCTGCCCCCTCACTCTGCACCTCCATACTTCCCTCCCCACACCCATCTGCCCCCTCACTCTGCACCTCCATACTTCCCTCCCCACACCCATCTGCCCCCTCACTCTGCACCTCCATACTTCCCTCCCCACACCCAGCTGCCCCCTCCCTCTGCACCTCCATACTTCCCTCCCCACACCCATCTGCCCCCTCACTCTGCACCTCCATACTTCCCTCCCCGCACCCATCTGCCCCCTCACTCTGCACCTCCATACTTCCCTCCCCACACCCAGCTGCCCCCTCCCTCTGCACCTCCATACTTCCCTCCCCACACCCATCTGCCCCCTCACTCTGCACCTCCATACTTCCCTCCCCGCACCCATCTGCCCCCTCACTCTGCACCTCCATACTTCCCTCCCCACACCCATCTGCCCCCTCACTCTGCACCTCCATACTCCCCTCCCCACACCCATCTGCCCCCTCACTCTGCACCTCCATACTTCCCTCCCCACACCCATCTGCCCCCTCACTCTGCACCTCCATACTTCCCTCCCCACACCCAGCTGCCCCCTCCCTCTGCACCTCCATACTTCCCTCCCCACACCCATCTGCCCCCTCACTCTGCACCTCCATACTTCCCTCCCCACACCCAGCTGCCTCCTCACTCTGCACCTCCATACTTCCCTCCCCACACCCATCTGCCCCCTCACTCTGCACCTCCATACTTCCCTCCCCACACCCATCTGCCTCCTCACTCTGCACCTCCATACTTCCCTCCCCACACCCATCTGCCCCCTCACTCTGCACCTCCATACTTCCCTCCCCACACCCAGCTGCCCCCTCACTCTGCACCTCCATACTTCCCTCCCCACACCCAGCTGCCCCCTCCCTCTGCACCTCCATACTTCCCTCCCCACACCCATCTGCCCCCTCACTCTGCACCTCCATACTTCCCTCCCTACAACCATCTTCCCCAGAGAGTTTGTGCTCCAGGAGCAGCAAACTTCGTTCCATATTATCAATTGCCCGCAGCCTTGAAACTTGCTCATTGAGATCCAGAATCTGGGCTTCCAGATGAGCAATTTTCACACATCCCACACAGCAGTATATACCCCCCTCACACATCAGTATATACCCCTCACACATCCCACACAGCAGTATATACCCCCTCACACACCCCACACAGCAGTATATACCCCCCCCCCTCACACATCCCACACAGCAGTATATACCCCCCTCACACACCCCACACAGCAGTATATACCCCCTCACACAGCAGTATATACCCCCTCACACACCCCACACAGCAGTATATACTCCTCACACACCCCACACAGCAGTATATACCCCTCACACACCCCACACAGCAGTATTCCCCCTCGAACGGCTGTTCAAGGAAAGCATACATGGCACAGGATGTACACATACATGGCACAGGATGTACACATACATGGCACAGGATGTACACATACATGGCACAGGGTGTACACATACATGGCACAGGATGTACACTGTGTAGCAATGCCACTTATGGAGTCCATTATTCTAATGGGGATTACAATAGAAATATGCACAGAAAGAAGAATCTACAGCCAAAGTAACACAAAACACAGAAGTTACCTGCTAAAGCCCCTCAAACTTAGGTCCCTTAAACCTAAGTCACACTTAAGACAGTGCACACACTTCAGATCAATGCACACTCGCCGCCAAGCTCATACACTCGCTTTCCTGATGCTTTTTTAAAAGTTATCTGCCACAAAAATCTGCAGAGCTCACTGCACAAGATCTGGCTGCAAACCACCAAACAAACTGACCACAGAAGTATATAAAGGCTGCTAATTACATAGCCACACCCCACTATTAATTAGGCAGCACCTGTGACTATACTGTCTAGATAAGCAAGGTGACTGCCTCCCTATACCCCCCACACAATATACAGATTATGCAAGTAAAATACCTTCAGCTCTACTTGGTTGCAATAAAAATCACACAATGAATATCAGGAAATAAAAATGTAGATGCACTTATCTATTTGTTGCTATATACATATATATATATATATGCAGGGCCGGATCTATATGATCCGGCCCTGCATCTCCTCCTCGGGGATCGGGGACCCCCCTTATGATCCGGCCCTGCATCTCCTCCTCGGGGATCGGGGACCCCCCTTATGATCCGGCCCTGCATCTCCTCCTCGGGGATCGGGGACCCCCCTTATGATCCGGCCCTGCATCTCCTCCTCGGGGATCGGGGACCCCCCCTTATGATCCGGCCCTGCATCTCCTCCTCGGGGATCGGGGACCCCCCTTATGAACAAGCCCTGCATCTCCTCCTCGGGGATCGGGGACCCCATAATAGTCACTGCGGGGGCTTCAGCTGTGGGGACCCAGGAATCCAAATCTGAAGAATGTACAAAGGATTTATCCTGAGTCACATGACAGGAATGACAGGAGATGGAGAGCAGCAGAAAGACACAGACAGGAGAACAAGCATAGCACCAACATATAGTGCAGCGCAGTACACAGATCATTACTCACATCAGTGTCTGTGCCATGGGGGCCACAAAGGAGGAAAGTTATTGTGTCACTGAATGTAGACAGAAAGGTTAGAGGGATGGATATATATATATATACAGCACAGAGCAAACGCCTGCACCCTCCTTCTCATTCAAAGAGTTTTCTTTATTTTCATGATTATAAAAATTGAAACTCTGAATTACCACATCTGGAAAAGTGTGAGACCCCAGAGAATCTCTTATATTCCGGGTCCTTGTGCTGGGATCACTGCTCTGCACAGTCTGGGCTTCTCTCCATGAGATACAAGAGGTAGTCACCTGGAGAGGTCTCCCACCGTCTTGGAGGAGCTACCAGAGATGCTCAGCACTTGTCGGCCCCTTTGCCTTCACTCTGCAGTCCAGCTCACCCCAAACAATCTGCAGCCGTCGCAGAATGCTGTGGTAACCCTGCTGCTCCAGTATAAATCTCCAAAAGTGTCACCAGCAGAGCCCCCCCACACCATCACACCCAACAGTGTCACCAGCAAAGCCCCCCCACACCATCACACCCAACAGTGTCACCAGCAAAGCCCCCCCACACCATCACACCCAACAGTGTCACCAGCACAGCCCCCCACACCATCACACCCAACAGTGTCACCAGCACAGCCCCCCACACCATCACACCCAACAGTGTCACCTGCACAGCCCCCCACACCATCACACCCAACAGTGTCACCTGCACAGCCCCCCACACCATCACACCCAACAGTGTCACCTGCACAGCCCCCCACACCATCACACCCAACAGTGTCACCAGCAAAGCCCCCCCACACCATCACACCCAACAGTGTCACCTGCACAGCCCCCCACACCATCACACCCAACAGTGTCACCAGCACAGCCCCCCACACCATCACACCCAACAGTGTCACCAGCAAAGCCCCCCCACACCATCACACCCAACAGTGTCACCAGCAAAGCCCCCCCACACCATCACACCCAACAGTGTCACCAGCAAAGCCCCCCCACACCATCACACCCAACAGTGTCAGCAGCACAGCCCCCACACCATCACACCCAACAGTGTCACCAGCAAAGCCCCCCCACACCATCACACCCAACAGTGTCACCAGCAGAGCCCCCCCCCCAACACCATCACACCCAACAGTGTCACCAGCACAGCCCCCCCACACCATCACACCCAACAGTGTCACCTGCACAGCCCCCCACACCATCACACCCAACAGTGTCACCAGCACAGCCCCCCACACCATCACACCCAACAGTGTCACCAGCACAGCCCCCCACACCATCACACCCAACAGTGTCACCAGCAAAGCCCCCCCACACCATCACACCCAACAGTGTCACCAGCAAAGCCCCCCCACACCATCACACCCAACAGTGTCACCAGCACAGCCCCCCACACCATCACACCCAACAGTGTCACCTGCACAGCCCCCCACACCATCACACCCAACAGTGTCACCTGCACAGCCCCCCACACCATCACACCCAACAGTGTCACCAGCACAGCCCCCCACACCATCACACCCAACAGTGTCACCAGCACAGCCCCCCACACCATCACACCCAACAGTGTCACCAGCAAAGCCCCCCCACACCATCACACCCAACAGTGTCACCTGCACAGCCCCCCACACCATCACACCCAACAGTGTCACCTGCACAGCCCCCCACACCATCACACCCAACAGTGTCACCAGCACAGCCCCCCACACCATCACACCCAACAGTGTCAGTAATGTAGTAAATGTGTAATGTAATAATAAAGTAATAAATGTGATACAGTCAGTAATAAATGTGGAGCAGTCAGTAATAAATGTGGAGCAGTCAGTAATAAATGTGGAGCAGTCAGTAATAAATGTGATACAGTCAGTAATAAATGTGGAGCAGTCAGTAATAAATGTGATACAGTCAGTAATAAATGTGATACAGTCAGTAATAAATGTGGAGCAGTCAGTAATAAATGTGGAGCAGTCAGTAATAAATGTGATACAGTCAGTAATAAATGTGATACAGTCAGTAATAAATGTGATGCAGTCAGTAATAAATGTGATGTAGTCAGTAATAAATGTGGAGCAGTCAGTAATAAATGTGATGTAGTCAGTAATAAATGTGATACAGTCAGTAATAAATGTGATGCAGTCAGTAATAAATGTGGAGCAGTCAGTAATAAATGTGATGCAGTCAGTAATAAATGTGGTACAGTCAGTAATAAATGTGGTACAGTCAGTAATAAATGTGATACAGTCAGTAATAAATGTGATACAGTCAGTAATAAATGTGGAGCAGTCAGTAATAAATGTGATGCAGTCAGTAATAAATGTGATGCAGTCAGTAATAAATGTGATGTGGTCAGTAATAAATGTGATGCAGTCAGTAATAAATGTGATACAGTCAGTAATAAATGTGGAGCAGTCAGTAATAAATGTGATGCAGTCAGTAATAAATGTGATGCAGTCAGTAATAAATGTGGAGCAGTCAGTAATAAATGTGGTGCAGTCAGTAATAAATGTGATGTAGTCAGTAATAAATGTGATGCAGTCAGTAATAAATGTGATGCAGTCAGTAATAAATGTGATGCAGTCAGTAATAAATGTGATACAGTCAGTAATAAATGTGGTGCAGTCAGTAATAAATGTGGAGCAGTCAGTAATAAATGTGATGCAGTCAGTAATAAATGTGATACAGTCAGTAATAAATGTGATGCAGTCAGTAATAAATGTGATACAGTCAGTAATAAATGTGATGTAGTCAGTAATAAATGTGGAGCAGTCAGTAATAAATGTGATGCAGTCAGTAATAAATGTGGAGCAGTCAGTAATAAATGTGGTGCAGTCAGTAATAAATGTGATACAGTCAGTAATAAATGTGATGTAGTCAGTAATAAATGTGATACAGTCAGTAATAAATGTGGAGCAGTCAGTAATAAATGTGGAGCAGTCAGTAATAAATGTGATGCAGTCAGTAATAAATGTGATACAGTCAGTAATAAATGTGATGTAGTCAGTAATAAATGTGATACAGTCAGTAATAAATGTGATGTAGTCAGTAATAAATGTGGAGCAGTCAGTAATAAATGTGATGCAGTCAGTAATAAATGTGGTGCAGTCAGTAATAAATGTGATACAGTCAGTAATAAATGTGGAGCTGTCAGTAATAAATGTGGAGCAGTCAGTAATAAATGTGATGCAGTCAGTAATAAATGTGAAGCAGTCAGTAATAAATGTGATGCAGTCAGTAATAAATGTGATACAGTCAGTAATAAATGTGATGCAGTCAGTAATAAATGTGATACAGTCAGTAATAAATGTGGAGCAGTCAGTAATAAATGTGATGCAGTCAGTAATAAATGTGATGCAGTCAGTAATAAATGTGATACAGTCAGTAATAAATGTGATACAGTCAGTAATAAATGTGATGCAGTCAGTAATAAATGTGATGCAGTCAGTAATAAATGTGGAGCAGTCAGTAATAAATGTGATGCAGTCAGTAATAAATGTGATGCAGTCAGTAATAAATGTGGAGCAGTCAGTAATAAATGTGATATAGTCAGTAATAAATGTGGTGCAGTCAGTAATAAATGTGGAGCAGTCAGTAATAAATGTGATATAGTCAGTAATAAATGTGGTGCAGTCAGTAATAAATGTGATGCAGTCAGTAATAAATGTGATGTAGTCAGTAATAAATGTGATGTAGTCAGTAATAAATGTGGTACAGTCAGTAATAAATGTGATGTAGTCAGTAATAAATGTGGTGCAGTCAGTAATAAATGTGATGCAGTCAGTAATAAATGTGGAGCAGTCAGTAATAAATGTGATGCAGTCAGTAATAAATGTGGTGTAGTCAGTAATAAATGTGGTGTAGTCAGTAATAAATGTGGAGCAGTCAGTAATAAATGTGGAGCAGTCAGTAATAAATGTGGAGCAGTCAGTAATAAATGTGGAGCAGTCAGTAATAATTGTGGAGCAGTCAGTAATAAATGTGATGCAGTCAGTAATTAATGTGATGCAGTCAGTAATAAATGTGATACAGTCAGTAATAAATGTGGAGCAGTCAGTAATAAATGTGATGTAGTCAGTAATAAATGTGATACAGTCAGTAATAAATGTGGAGCAGTCAGTAATAAATGTGATACAGTCAGTAATAAATGTGGTGTAGTCAGTAATAAATGTGATACTGTCAGTAATAAATGTGGAGCAGTCAGTAATAAATGTGATACAGTCAGTAATAAATGTGATGTAGTCAGTAATAAATGTGATACAGTCAGTAATAAATGTGGAGCAGTCAGTAATAATTGTGGAGCAGTCAGTAATAAATGTGGAGCAGTCAGTAATAATTGTGGAGCAGTCAGTAATAAATGTGGAGCAGTCAGTAATAAATGTGGAGCAGTCAGTAATAAATGTGGAGCAGTCAGTAATAATTGTGGAGCAGTCAGTAATAAATGTGGAGCAGTCAGTAATAATTGTGGAGCAGTCAGTAATAAATGTGGAGCAGTCAGTAATAAATGTGGAGCAGTCAGTAATAATTGTGGAGCAGTCAGTAATAAATGTGATGTAGTCAGTAATAAATGTGATGTAGTCAGTAATAAATGTGATACAGTCAGTAATAAATGTGGAGCAGTCAGTAATAATTGTGGAGCAGTCAGTAATAAATGTGGAGCAGTCAGTAATAAATGTGGAGCAGTCAGTAATAATTGTGGAGCAGTCAGTAATAAATGTGGAGCAGTCAGTAATAAATGTGGAGCAGTCAGTAATAATTGTGGAGCAGTCAGTAATAAATGTGGAGCAGTCAGTAATAATTGTGGAGCAGTCAGTAATAAATGTGATGTAGTCAGTAATAAATGTGATGTAGTCAGTAATAAATGTGATACAGTCAGTAATAAATGTGGAGCAGTCAGTAATAAATGTGATGTAGTCAGTAATAAATGTGATGCAGTCAGTAATAAATGTGGAGCAGTCAGTAATAAATGTGGAGCAGTCAGTAATAAATGTGGAGCAGTCAGTAATAATTGTGGAGCAGTCAGTAATAAATGTGGAGCAGTCAGTAATAATTGTGGAGCAGTCAGTAATAAATGTGATACAGTCAGTAATAAATGTGGAGCAGTCAGTAATAAATGTGGAGCAGTCAGTAATAAATGTGGAGCAGTCAGTAATAATTGTGGAGCAGTCAGTAATAAATGTGGAGCAGTCAGTAATAAATGTGGAGCAGTCAGTAATAAATGTGGAGCAATCAGTAATAAATGTGAAGCAGTCAGTAATAAATGTGGAGCAGTCAGTAATAAATGTGGAGCAGTCAGTAATAATTGTGGAGCAGTCAGTGATAATTGTGGAGCAGTCAGTAATAATTGTGGAGCAGTCAGTGATAACTTGGGTTTGGGTATAAGCGCCTCTCTCCTGGCTGTGATCCTGTGATGTCGGTGTCTTGCAGGTGGGAGGAGGAGTACTCGGCTCGCGTTCAGCTGCAGCAGAGGGTGAATGAGCTGGACGAGGTGAGGACATCCATCTATATTTGCGCCTGGAGGTTGCACATACAGTCAGAGAGCAGGACACGCCTTCTCTAGGACTGTGCCCAATGATTCAGGACTCCATATGTGATATGATGTATCAGAAAGCCGGAATCAGAGAGTGGAAAAAATGAAAACATTTGCACCTCTTCCACATTTTGGGGCCACTCATTTTTTTTGCCCGTGAATAATATTGATGTGCGGACACCCCTTAATGGGGAGCATGCAGAGTGCACACCCCAGAAACAGGAGCATGGGACACCCCTTAATGGGGAGCATGCAGAGTGCACACCCCACATACAGGAGCATGGGACACCCCTTAATGGGGAGCATGCAGAGTGCACACCCCACAAACAGGAGCATGGAGTCCCCTTAATGGGGAGCATGCAGAGTGCACACCCCAGAAACAGGAGCATGGGACACCCCTTAATGGGGAGCATGCAGAGTGCACACCCCACAAACAGGAGCATGGGACACCCCTTAATGGGGAGCATGCAGAGTGCACACCCCACAAACAGGAGCATGGAGACCCCTTAATGGGGAGCATGCAGAGTGCACACCCCACAAACAGGAGCATGGGACACCCCTTAATGGGGAGCATGTAGAGTGCACACCCCACAAACAGGAGCATGGGACACCCCTTAATGGGGCGCATGCAGAGTGCACACCCCACAAACAGGAGCATGGGACACCCCTTAATGGGGTGCATGTGGAGTGCACACCCCACAAACAGGAGCATGGAGACCCCTTAATTGGGTGCATGTGGAGTGCACACCCCACAAACAGGAGCATGGAGACCCCTTAATGGGGAGCATGTAGAGTGCACACCCCACAAACAGGAGCATGGAGACCCCTTAATGGGGAGCATGCAGAGTGCACACCCCACAAACAGGAGCATGGAGTCCCCTTAATGGGGAGCATGTAGAGTGCACACCCCACAAACAGGAGCATGGGACACCCCTTAATGGGGAGCATGTAGAGTGCACACCCCACAAACAGGAGCATGGGACACCCCTTAATGGGGAGCATGTAGAGTGCACACCCCACAAACAGGAGCATGGGACACCCCTTAATGGGGAGCATGTAGAGTGCACACCCCACAAACAGGAGCATGGGAAACCCCTTAATGGGGAGCATGTAGAGTGCACACCCCACAAACAGGAGCATGGGACACCCTTTAATGGGGCGCATGCAGAGTGCACACCCCACAAACAGGAGCATGGGACACCCCTTAATGGGGAGCATGCAGAGTGCACACCCCACAAACAGGAGCATGGAGTCCCCTTAATGGGGAGCATGTAGAGTGCACACCCCACAAACAGGAGCATGGGACACCCCTTAATGGGGAGCATGTAGAGTGCACACCCCACAAACAGGAGCATGGGACACCCCTTAATGGGGAGCATGTAGAGTGCACACCCCACAAACAGGAGCATGGGACACCCCTTAATGGGGAGCATGTAGAGTGCACACCCCACAAACAGGAGCATGGGACACCCCTTAATGGGGAGCATGTAGAGTGCACACCCCACAAACAGGAGCATGGAGACCCCTTAATGGGGAGCATGCAGAGTGCACACCCCACAAACAGGAGCATGGGACACCCCTTAATGGGGAGCATGTAGAGTGCACACCCCACAAACAGGAGCATGGAGACCCCTTAATGGGGAGCATGCAGAGTGCACACCCCACAAACAGGAGCATGGGACACCCCTTAATGGGGAGCATGTAGAGTGCACACCCCACAAACAGGAGCATGGGACACCCCTTAATGGGGAGCATGTAGAGTGCACACCCCACAAACAGGAGCATGGAGACCCCTTAATGGGGAGCATGCAGAGTGCACACCCCACAAACAGGAGCATGGAGACCCCTTAATGGGGAGCATGTAGAGTGCACACCCCACAAACAGGAGCATGGAGACCCCTTAATGGGGAGCATGCAGAGTGCACACCCCACAAACAGGAGCATGGAGACCCCTTAATGGGGAGCATGTAGAGTGCACACCCCACAAACAGGAGCATGGGACACCCCTTAATGGGGAGCATGCAGAGTGCACACCCCACAAACAGGAGCATGGAGACCCCTTAATGGGGAGCATGTAGAGTGCACACCCCACAAACAGGAGCATGGAGACCCCTTAATGGGGAGCATGCAGAGTGCACACCCCACAAACAGGAGCATGGAGACCCCTTAATGGGGAGCATGTAGAGTGCACACCCCACAAACAGGAGCATGGAGACCCCTTAATGGGGAGCATGCAGAGTGCACACCCCACAAACAGGAGCATGGAGACCCCTTAATGGGGAGCATGTAGAGTGCACACCCCACAAACAGGAGCATGGAGACCCCTTAATGGGGAGCATGCAGAGTGCACACCCCACAAACAGGAGCATGGAGACCCCTTAATGGGGAGCATGCAGAGTGCACACCCCACAAACAGGAGCATGGAGACCCCTTAATGGGGAGCATGCAGAGTGCACACCCCACAAACAGGAGCATGGAGACCCCTTAATGGGGAGCATGCAGAGTGCACACCCCACAAACAGGAGCATGGAGACCCCTTAATGGGGAGCATGCAGAGTGCACACCCCACAAACAGGAGCATGGAGACCCCTTAATGGGGAGCATGCAGAGTGCACACCCCACAAACAGGAGCATGGAGACCCCTTAATGGGGAGCATGTAGAGTGCACACCCCACAAACAGGAGCATGGGACACCCCTTAATGGGGAGCATGCAGAGTGCACACCCCACAAACAGGAGCATGGAGACCCCTTAATGGGGAGCATGCAGAGTGCACACCCCACAAACAGGAGCATGGAGACCCCTTAATGGGGAGCATGTAGAGTGCACACCCCACAAACAGGAGCATGGAGACCCCTTAATGGGGAGAGCATGGGCACCCGGCTCCGATAAGAGAAATCTTACAGGTGATTACACCAGCAGCTTGTCAGCGGCCGGGCCCCACAAGGGTGACGATGATTGGGGTCAGGCTACCAAACACATCAAGGGGCTTCACCTCTTCCTGTGTCTGGGGCTCAGACCTGGCCTAAGCCTCCTGTATCCGGGGTGACCAGGGCGAGCGCCGGCGCTGACAATTCTCACTCAGAGTCTTTAGTTCTGGGTCGCGGCACCAAGCGACGGCTAAGTGCAGTGTGAGAGGCGCAGGCCGTGCATCCTCGTCCTAATAGCCTCTTCTCATGACACTTCTCACCTTTTCTGGGTGAAGTTGTTATCGTTGTATTGAACTCTTTTTTTTTTTAACTCTCGCCTTACCTGTCAGTGAATTGATCACAATAAGCGGCTGAGACACATTGGGGCTCATTCACTCCAGGTGTATAATGCACAGGTATAATTAGTGTCTGCGCTTGTGTGGTGCAGCTGCGTGGCCTCCACGTGACACATATTAGGGGCAGATTGTGGTAATGATCCAGTGCAGACCTCATGGCGCAGGATCCGCTCTGTCTGCCCCTCTGGATATTGTTATAAATTATAGTAAAAAGTTGAATAATGTTTAGTCTTGAGGGAATGACATCTCCTCTCTCCACGCAGGAGGCGCAGGACTCCGCACTTTACCAGGAGGAGCTCGCCATGAAGGTTAAGCAGCTCAAAGCCGAACTAGTTGTCTTCAAGGGGTTAATGAGCAATGTAAGTCCCATATTATACGTGTCATACTATACGTGTCATACTATACGTGTCATTTTCACCAACCCGTGAGTGTTCTATACAATCATCATCATTCCCATCAGTACGAAGCAGTCACTACACATCAGTCACACGTGGCTCAAAATACTAAACATACTGACACATAATAGTAATAAGGGATCCATCAGCACCAGCATCACCATACTGATACATAATAGTAATAAGGGATCCATCAGCACCAGCACCAGCATCACCATACTGATACATAATAGTAATAAGGGATCCATCAGCATCAGCACCAGCATCACCATACTGATACATAACAGTAATAAGGGATCCATCAGCACCAGCATCACCATACTGATACATAATAGTAATAAGGGATCCATCAGCACCAGCATCACCATACTGATACATAATAGTAATAAGGGATCCATCAGCACCAGCATCACCATACTGATACATAATAGTAATAAGGGATCCATCAGCACCAGCATAACCATACTGATACATAATAGTAATAAGGGATCCATCAGCACCAGCACCACCATACTGATACATAATAGTAATAAGGGATCCATCAGCACCAGCACCAGCATCACCATACTGATACATAATAGTAATAAGGGATCCATCAGCACCAGCATCACCATACTGATACATAATAGTAATAAGGGATCCATCAGCACCAGCATCACCATACTGATACATAATAGTAATAAGGGATCCATCAGCACCAGCACCAGCATCACCATACTGATACATAACAGTAATAAGGGATCCATCAGCACCAGCATCACCATACTGATACATAATAGTAATAAGGGATCCATCAGCACCAGCATCACCATACTGATACATAATAGTAATAAGGGATCCATCAGCACCAGCATCACCATACTGATACATAATAGTAATAAGGGATCCATCAGCACCAGCACCAGCATCACCATACTGATACATAATAGTAATAAGGGATCCATCAGCACCAGCATCACCATACTGATACATAATAGTAATAAGGGATCCATCAGCACCAGCATCACCATACTGACACATAATAGTAATAAGGGATCCATCAGCACCAGCATCACCATACTGATACATAATAGTAATAAGGGATCCATCAGCACCAGCACCAGCATCACCATACTGATACATAATAGTAATAAGGGATCCATCAGCACCAGCACCAGCATCACCATACTGATACATAATAGTAATAAGGGATCCATCAGCATCAGCACCAGCATCACCACACTGATACATAATAGTAATAAGGGATCCATCAGCACCAGCATCACCATACTGATACATAATAGTAATAAGGGATCCATCAGCACCAGCATCACCATACTGATACATAATAGTAATAAGGGATCCATCAGCACCAGCACCACCATACTGATACATAATAGTAATAAGGGATCCATCAGCATCAGCACCAGCATCACCATACTGATACATAATAGTAATAAGGGATCCATCATTACCAGCACCAGCATCACCATACTGATACATAATAGTAATAAGGGATCCATCAGCATCAGCACCAGCACCAGCATCACCATACTGATACATAATAGTAATAAGGGATCCATCAGCACCAGCATCACCATACTGATACATAACAGTAATAAGGGATCCATCAGCACCAGCACCAGCATCACCACACTGATACATAATAGTAATAAGGGATCCATCAGCACCAGCATCACCATACTGACACATAATAGTAATAAGGGACCCATCAGCACCAGCACCAGCATCACCATACTGATACATAATAGTAATAAGGGATCCATCAGCACCAGCACCAGCACCAGCATCACCATACTGATACATAATAGTAATAAGGGATCCATCAGCACCAGCATCACCTTACTGATACATAATAGTAATAAGGGTTCCATCAGCACCAGCATCAACATCACCATACTGATACATAATAGTAATAAGGGATCCATCAGCACCACCATCACCATACTGATACATAATAGTAATAAGGGATCCATCAGCACCAGCACCAGCATCACCATACTGATACATAATAGTAATAAGGGATCCATCAGCACCAGCATCACCATACTGATACATAATAGTAATAAGGGATCCATCAGCACCAGCACCAGCATCACCATACTGATACATAACAGTAATAAGGGATCCATCAGCACCAGCACCAGCATCACCATACTGATACATAATAGTAATAAGGGATCCATCAGCACCAGCATCACCATACTGATACATAACAGTAATAAGGGATCCATCAGCACCAGCACCAGCATCACCATACTGATACATAATAGTAATAAGAGATCCATCAGCACCAGCACCAGCATCACCATACTGATACATAACAGTAATAAGGGATCCATCAGCACCAGCATCACCATACTGATACATAATAGTAATAAGGGATCCATCAGCATCAGCACCAGCATCACCATACTGATACATAACAGTAATAAGGGATCCATCAGCACCAGCACCAGCATCACCATACTGATACATAATAGTAATAAGAGATCCATCAGCACCAGCACCAGCATCACCATACTGATACATAACAGTAATAAGGGATCCATCAGCACCAGCATCACCATACTGATACATAATAGTAATAAGGGATCCATCAGCACCAGCACCAGCATCACCATACTGATACATAACAGTAATAAGGGATCCATCAGCACCAGCATCACCATACTGATACATAATAGTAATAAGGGATCCATCAGCATCAGCACCAGCATCACCATACTGATACATAATAGTAATAAGAGATCCATCAGCACCAGCATCACCATACTGATACATAATAGTAATAAGGGATCCATCAGCACCAGCATCTCCATACTGATACATAATAGTAATAAGGGATCCATCAGCATCAGCACCAGCATCACCATACTGATACATAATAGTAATAAGGGATCCATCAGCACCAGCACCAGCATCACCATACTGATACATAATAGTAATAAGGGATCCATCAGCACCAGCATCACCATACTGATACATAATAGTAATAAGAGATCCATCAGCACCAGCACCACCATACTGATACATAATAGTAATAAGGGATCCATCAGCACCAGCATCACCATACTGATACATAATAGTAATAAGGGATCCATCAGCACCAGCATCACCATACTGATACATAATAGTAATAAGGGATCCATCAGCACCAGCACCAGCATCACCATACTGATACATAATAGTAATAAGGGATCCATCAGCACCAGCACCAGCATCACCATACTGATACATAATAGTAATAAGGGATCCATCAGCATCAGCACCACCATACTGATACATAATAGTAATAAGGGATCCATCAGCACCAGCACCAGCATCACCATACTGATACATAACAGTAATAAGGGATCCATCAGCATCAGCACCAGCACCAGCATCACCATACTGATACATAATAGTAATAAGGGATCCATCAGCACCAGCATCACCATACTGATACATAATAGTAATAAGGGATCCATCAGCACCAGCATCACCATACTGATACATAATAGTAATAAGGGATCCATCAGCACCAGCATCACCTTACTGATACATAACAGTAATAAGGGATCCATCAGCACCAGCACCAGCATCACCATACTGATACATAATAGTAATAAGGGATCCATCAGCACCAGCATCACCATACTGATACATAATAGTAATAAGGGATCCATCAGCACCAGCACCAGCATCACCATACTGATACATAATAGTAATAAGGGATCCATCAGCACCAGCACCACCATACTGATACATAATAGTAATAAGGGATCCATCAGCATCAGCATCACCATACTGATACATAATAGTAATAAGAGATCCATCAGCACCAGCATCAGCATCACCATACTGATACATAATAGTAATAAGGGATCCATCAGCACCAGCATCACCATACTGATACATAATAGTAATAAGGGATCCATCAGCACCAGCACCAGCATCACCATACTGATACATAATAGTAATAAGGGATCCATCAGCACCAGCATCACCATACTGATACATAATAGTAATAAGGGATCCATCAGCAACAGCATCAACATCACCATACTGATACATAATAGTAATAAGGGATCCATCAGCACCAGCATCACCATACTGATACATAATAGTAATAAGGGATCCATCAGCACCAGCACCACCATACTGATACATAATAGTAATAAGGGATCCATCAGCAACAGCATCAACATCACCATACTGATACATAATAGTAATAAGGGATCCATCAGCATCAGCATCACCATACTGATACATAATAGTAATAAGGGATCCATCAGCACCAGCACCAGCACCACCATACTGATACATAATAGTAATAAGGGATCCATCAGCAACAGCATCAACATCACCATACTGATACATAATAGTAATAAGGGATCCATCAGCACCAGCATCACCATACTGATACATAATAGTAATAAGGGATCCATCAGCACCAGCACCACCATACTGATACATAATAGTAATAAGGGATCCATCAGCAACAGCATCAACATCACCATACTGATACATAATAGTAATAAGGGATCCATCAGCATCAGCATCACCATACTGATACATAATAGTAATAAGGGATCCATCAGCACCAGCACCAGCATCACCATACTGATACATAATAGTAATAAGGGATCCATCAGCACCAGCATCACCATACTGATACATAATAGTAATAAGGGATCCATCAGCACCAGCACCAGCATCACCATACTGATACATAATAGTAATAAGGGATCCATCAGCACCAGCACCAGCACCAGCATCACCATACTGATACATAATAGTAATAAGGGATCCATCAGCACCAGCACCAGCATCACCATACTGATACATAACAGTAATAAGGGATCCATCAGCACCAGCATCACCATACTGATACATAATAGTAATAAGGGATCCATCAGCACCAGCACCACCATACTGATACATAATAGTAATAAGGGATCCATCAGCATCAGCACCAGCATCACCATACTGATACATAATAGTAATAAGGGATCCATCAGCACCAGCACCAGCATCACCATACTGATACATAATAGTAATAAGGGATCCATCAGCACCAGCACCAGCATCACCATACTGATACATAACAGTAATAAGGGATCCATCAGCACCAGCATCACCATACTGATACATAACAGTAATAAGGGATCCATCAGCACCAGCACCACCATACTGATACATAATAGTAATAAGGGATCCATCAGCACCAGCACCACCATACTGATACATAATAGTAATAAGAGATCCATCAGCACCAGCACCACCATACTGATACATAATAGTAATAAGGGATCCATCAGCACCAGCACCAGCATCACCATACTGATACATAATAGTAATAAGGGATCCATCAGCACCAGCATCACCATACTGATACATAATAGTAATAAGGGATCCATCAGCACCAGCATCACCATACTGATACATAATAGTAATAAGGGATCCATCAGCACCAGCATCACCATACTGATACATAATAGTAATAAGGGATCCATCAGCACCAGCACCAGCATCACCATACTGATACATAATAGTAATAAGGGATCCATCAGCATCAGCACCAGCATCACCATACTGATACATAATAGTAATAAGGGATCCATCAGCACCAGCACCACCATACTGATACATAATAGTAATAAGGGATCCATCAGCACCAGCATCACCATACTGATACAAAATAGTAATAAGGGATCCATCAGCACCAGCACCAGCATCACCATACTGATACATAATAGTAATAAGGGATCCATCAGCACCAGCACCAGCATCACCATACTGATACATAATAGTAATAAGGGATCCATCAGCACCAGCACCAGCATCACCATACTGATACATAATAGTAATAAGGGATCCATCAGCACCAGCACCAGCATACTGATACATAACAGTAATAAGGAATCCATCAGCACCAGCACCAGCATCACCATACTGATACATAACAGTAATAAGGGATCCATCAGCATCAGCATCAGCATCACCATACTGATACATAATAGTAATAAGGGATCCATCAGCACCAGCATCACCATACTGATACATAACAGTAATAAGGGATCCATCAGCACCAGCATCACCATACTGATACATAATAGTAATAAGGGATCCATCAGCACCAGCATCACCATACTGATACATAATAGTAATAAGGGATCCATCAGCACCAGCACCACCATACTGATACATAATAGTAATAAGGGATCCATCAGCACCAGCATCACCATACTGATACATAATAGTAATAAGGGATCCATCAGCACCAGCACCACCATACTGATACATAATAGTAATAAGGGATCCATCAGCACCAGCATCACCATACTGATACATAACAGTAATAAGGGATCCATCAGCACCAGCACCACCATACTGATACATAATAGTAATAAGAGATCCATCAGCACCAGCACCACCATACTGATACATAATAGTAATAAGGGATCCATCAGCACCAGCACCAGCATCACCATACTGATACATAATAGTAATAAGGGATCCATCAGCATCAGCACCAGCATCACCATACTGATACATAATAGTAATAAGGGATCCATCAGCACCAGCACCAGCATCACCATACTGATACATAATAGTAATAAGGGATCCATCAGCATCAGCACCAGCATCACCATACTGATACATAATAGTAATAAGGGATCCATCAGCATCAGCACCAGCATCACCATACTGATACATAATAGTAATAAGGGATCCATCAGCACCAGCATCACCATACTGATACATAATAGTAATAAGGGATCCATCAGCATCAGCACCAGCATCACCATACTGATACATAATAGTAATAAGGGATCCATCAGCACCAGCATCACCATACTGATACATAATAGTAATAAGGGATCCATCAGCACCAGCACCAGCATCACCATACTGATACATAACAGTAATAAGGGATCCATCAGCACCAGCATCACCATACTGATACATAATAGTAATAAGGGATCCATCAGCACCAGCATCACCATACTGATACATAATAGTAATAAGGGATCCATCAGCACCAGCACCAGCATCACCATACTGATACATAATAGTAATAAGGGATCCATCAGCACCAGCACCAGCATACTGATACATAACAGTAATAAGGGATCCATCAGCACCAGCACCACCATACTGATACATAATAGTAATAAGGGATCCATCAGCACCAGCACCAGCATCACCATACTGATACATAATAGTAATAAGGAATCCATCAGCACCAGCACCAGCATCACCATACTGATACATAATAGTAATAAGGGATCCATCAGCATCAGCACCAGCATCACCATACTGATACATAATAGTAATAAGGGATCCATCAGCATCAGCACCAGCATCACCATACTGATACATAACAGTAATAAGGGATCCATCAGCACCAGCACCAGCACCACCATACTGATACATAATAGTAATAAGGGATCCATCAGCACCAGCATCACCATACTGATACATAATAGTAATAAGGGATCCATCAGCACCAGCATCACCATACTGATACATAACAGTAATAAGGGATCCATCAGCACCAGCATCACCATACTGATACATAATAGTAATAAGGGATCCATCAGCACCAGCATCACCATACTGATACATAATAGTAATAAGGGATCCATCAGCACCAGCATCACCATACTGATACATAATAGTAATAAGGGATCCATCAGCACCAGCATCACCATACTGAACCATAATAGTAATAAGGGATCCATCAGCACCAGCACCACCATACTGATACATAATAGTAATAAGGGATCCATCAGCACCAGCATCACCATACTGATACATAATAGTAATAAGGGATCCATCAGCACCAGCACCAGCATCACCATACTGATACATAATAGTAATAAGGGATCCATCAGCATCAGCACCAGCATCACTATACTGATACATAATAGTAATAAGGGATCCATCAGCACCAGCACCAGCATCACCATACTGATACATAATAGTAATAAGGGATCCATCAGCACCAGCACCAGCATCACCATACTGATACATAATAGTAATAAGGGATCCATCAGCACCAGCACCAGCATCACCATACTGATACATAATAGTAATAAGGGATCCATCAGCACCAGCACCAGCATCACCATACTGATACATAATAGTAATAAGGGATCCATCAGCACCAGCACCAGCATCACCATACTGATACATAATAGTAATAAGGGATCCATCAGCACCAGCATCACCATACTGATACATAATAGTAATAAGGGATCCATCAGCACCAGCATCACCATTCTGATACATAATAGTAATAAGGGATCCATCAGCACCAGCACCAGCATCACCATACTGATACATAATAGTAATAAGGGATCCATCAGCACCAGCACCAGCATCACCATACTGATACATAATAGTAATAAGGGATCCATCAGCACCAGCACCAGCATCACCATACTGATACATAATAGTAATAAGGGATCCATCAGCACCAGCACCAGCATCACCATACTGATACATAATAGTAATAAGGGATCCATCAGCACCAGCATCACCATACTGATACATAATAGTAATAAGGGATCCATCAGCACCAGCATCACCATACTGATACATAATAGTAATAAGGGATCCATCAGCACCAGCATCACCATACTGATACATAATAGTAATAAGGGATCCATCAGCACCAGCACCAGCATCACCATACTGATACATAACAGTAATAAGGGATCCATCAGCACCAGCATCACCATACTGATACATAATAGTAATAAGGGATCCATCAGCACCAGCATCACCATACTGATACATAATAGTAATAAGGGATCCATCAGCACCAGCACCAGCATCACCATACTGATACATAATAGTAATAAGGGATCCATCAGCACCAGCATCACCATACTGATACATAATAGTAATAAGGGATCCATCAGCACCAGCATCACCATACTGATACATAATAGTAATAAGGGATCCATCAGCACCAGCATCACCATACTGATACATAATAGTAATAAGGGATCCATCAGCACCAGCATCACCATACTGATACATAATAGTAATAAGGGATCCATCAGCATCAGCACCAGCATCACCATACTGATACATAATAGTAATAAGGGATCCATCAGCACCAGCACCACCATACTGATACATAATAGTAATAAGGGATCCATCAGCACCAGCACCAGCATCACCATACTGATACATAATAGTAATAAGGGATCCATCAGCACCAGCATCACCATACTGATACATAATAGTAATAAGGGATCCATCAGCACCAGCATCACCATACTGATACATAACAGTAATAAGGGATCCATCAGCACCAGCATCACCATACTGATACATAACAGTAATAAGGGATCCATCAGCACCAGCACCAGCACCAGCATCACCATACTGATACATAATAGTAATAAGGGATCCATCAGCACCAGCACCAGCATCACCATACTGATACATAATAGTAATAAGGGATCCATCAGCACCAGCACCAGCATCACCATACTGATACATAATAGTAATAAGGGATCCATCAGCACCAGCATCACCATACTGATACATAACAGTAATAAGGGATCCATCAGCACCAGCATCACCATACTGATACATAATAGTAATAAGGGATCCATCAGCACCAGCACCAGCATCACCATACTGATACATAATAGTAATAAGGGATCCATCAGCACCAGCACCAGCATCACCATACTGATACATAATAGTAATAAGGGATCCATCAGCACCAGCACCAGCATCACCATACTGATACATAATAGTAATAAGGGATCCATCAGCATCAGCACCAGCATCACCATACTGATACATAATAGTAATAAGGGATCCATCAGCACCAGCACCAGCATCACCATACTGATACATAATAGTAATAAGGGATCCATCAGCACCACCATCACCATACTGATACATAATAGTAATAAGGGATCCATCAGCACCAGCACCAGCATCACCATACTGATACATAATAGTAATAAGGGATCCATCAGCACCAGCACCACCATACTGATACATAATAGTAATAAGGGATCCATCAGCACCAGCACCAGCATCACCATACTGATACATAATAGTAATAAGGGATCCATCAGCACCAGCACCAGCATCACCATACTGATACATAATAGTAATAAGGGATCCATCAGCACCAGCACCAGCACCACCATACTGATACATAATAGTAATAAGGGATCCATCAGCACCAGCATCACCATACTGATACATAACAGTAATAAGGGATCCATCAGCACCAGCACCAGCATCACCATACTGATACATAATAGTAATAAGGGATCCATCAGCACCAGCATCACCATACTGATACATAATAGTAATAAGGGATCCATCAGCACCAGCATCACCATACTGATACATAATAGTAATAAGGGATCCATCAGCACCAGCATCACCATACTGATACATAATAGTAATAAGGGATCCATCAGCACCAGCATCACCATACTGATACATAATAGTAATAAGGGATCCATCAGCACCAGCATCACCGTACTGATACATAATAGTAATAAGGGATCCATCAGCACCAGCATCACCATACTGATACATAATAGTAATAAGGGATCCATCAGCACCAGCACCAGCATCACCATACTGACACATAATAGTAATAAGGGATCCATCAGCACCAGCATCACCATACTGATACATAATAGTAATAAGGGATCCATCAGCACCAGCATCACCATACTGATACATAATAGTAATAAGGGATCCATCAGCACCAGCACCAGCATCACCATACTGATACATAATAGTAATAAGGGATCCATCAGCACCAGCATCACCATACTGATACATAATAGTAATAAGGGATCCATCAGCACCAGCACCACCATACTGATACATAACAGTAATAAGGAATCCATCAGCACCAGCACCAGCATCACCATACTGATACATAATAGTAATAAGGGATCCATCAGCACCAGCACCAGCATCACCATACTGATACATAACAGTAATAAGGGATCCATCAGCATCAGCATCAGCATCACCATACTGATACATAACAGTAATAAGAGATCCATCAGCACCAGCACCACCATACTGATACATAACAGTAATAAGGAATCCATCAGCACCAGCACCAGCATCACCATACTGATACATAACAGTAATAAGGGATCCATCAGCACCAGCATCACCATACTTATACATAATAGTAATAAGGGATCCATCAGCACCAGCACCACCATACTGATACATAACAGTAATAAGGGATCCATCAGCACCAGCACCAGCATCACCATACTGATACATAATAGTAATAAGGGATCCATCAGCACCAGCACCAGCATCACCATACTGATACATAACAGTAATAAGGGATCCATCAGCACCAGCACCAGCATCACCATACTGATACATAATAGTAATAAGGGATCCATCAGCACCAGCACCAGCATCACCATACTGATACATAATAGTAATAAGGGATCCATCAGCATCAGCACCAGCATCACCATACTGATACATAATAGTAATAAGGGATCCATCAGCACCAGCATCACCATACTGATACATAATAGTAATAAGGGATCCATCAGCATCAGCACCAGCATCACCATACTGATACATAATAGTAATAAGGGATCCATCAGCACCAGCACCAGCATCACCATACTGATACATAATAGTAATAAGGGATCCATCAGCACCAGCACCAGCATCACCATACTGATACATAACAGTAATAAGGGATCCATCAGCACCAGCATCACCATACTGATACATAATAGTAATAAGGGATCCATCAGCACCAGCATCACCATACTGATACATAACAGTAATAAGGGATCCATCAGCACCAGCATCACCATACTGATACATAATAGTAATAAGGGATCCATCAGCACCAGCATCACCATACTGATACATAATAGTAATAAGGGATCCATCAGCATCAGCACCAGCATCACCATACTGATACATAACAGTAATAAGGGATCCATCAGCACCAGCACCAGCACCACCATACTGATA